>NC_133658.1:439286908-439463619 GCF_037893015.1 Macrotis lagotis | reverse complement strand
ATTAAGATTATAATTGGAAAATAGTGAATTGTATTCACTGGAAGTTCTAATTAGGTAAAACATCTATTTTAGATCACAGGTCTTTTAATTAATTTTCTCTTTTGTCAGATACCAGGATGGTCAACAAAAGGAAATGCTACTGGGTAAATGTCATGTTCTTGGAGCCAAGGAAGCCAATGGGCTAAAGATGTCAGGTGACAGGGATGGGCAGCCAAAGGGGTGGCTTCTCAGTGTGGCTGAGGTTGGACCCCTTTGACTTGATTTCCCCAGAATGATATTTGGATAATGCCTCACCTGGAAGAATAAATCTGGCCTAAGACATTTGACTTACCAAAGTGACCTCTGCCTGGACACTGACATTCAATACTTATATCTGTAAAGGAATTTTCTTTTAATGTCTTGGATCTTTATAGTTAATTACTAAGCAAACTAGAAAAAGAAGTTTTAGGTGAATTGGATCTAATAGCCAGAGATAGGTTAGGTGTCTGGGTCTGACACCTGCTATCAGCTACATGCTAAGGTAGGAATTAAGTTTCCTTAGTTTTTGTGTTAGAGGGGATATTTAGGTAAGGAGAAGAATGGGAAATACTTAGGATAATTGCAGTTTCAAGGACTACTTTAAGGAAAGGAATGTGAGTTAGATAAGTATACCGGGAAAAGGAAAATATGGGAATATTTGGGGAAAAAGTCATTTTGGTTAAGGATGTTTGAGTCATTATTGTAATTAGAAAAAAGGTTAAAATTGTTTTATTTTAAACCAGATGCTGGGTGGTCTTAAAACAACAGTGATCATTGAATGTACGTGTTACAAGCTTGAATCAATGTGATCATTCCCACTGGGAGTTTGCTAATGTAGTAAAACACTAATGGAAATTTATTGGGTTAAAAGTGAAGTATGTGTGTCAATATGGCAATAAGGCAAAATGTAAATTGTAATAAGCTCCAAAATCTCATTGTTTTGTGATGGAAACATGTGTTTTGATCTGAGTAAGATGTTTAGCAGTTTCTTTACCAGAAGACAACTAGTCACCAGAGCTGGAGAGAACATTTTTTGGGAAAAGATTCAGAAGATCCTGAAGGATTTAGCCAAAGATCTTGAAATCACCTGGGATTTCCATATTCCCTGGCACCCCACTCCTCTGGTAAAGTTGAAAGGATGAATCAGGAAATTAAAAGACAGTTGACTAAATTGGCAATAGAGACCCATTTACATGGACTAGGTGTTTGCTTCTGGCTTTAATAAAGATCTGAACCAAGCCCTGAAGGGACATTGAGTTATCATCATATGAATTACTATATGGACATCCCTTTCTCACTCCCCCCCCTTTCCCCTCCCAGCAAACTTGGGACTCTATAAGAAAATACTTTAAGACTTTGATAGTACATTTACAGGAATTACAACAAAAAGGATTGATTGCTCAAACCCCTCCTTTGCGCTTTCCCCATACACAAATTTCAAGTTGGAGATTGTGTATGGAAAGTATGGAAAGATGAGAAACTAACTCCAGGCTGGGATGGCCCCTTTCAGGTCCTATTAATTTCAGATTCAGCGGTTTGCACCTGAGAAAGTGCCTCACACCAAGGGACCTGTTTCTTCACCTGAGCCTGAGAAGATGGTGGAGGAGAAAGGTGAACTCAAAATGCATCTGAAAAGAAAGCCTCTCCTTGGAGATGAACTGATTAACCCTTGATGGACTTCTCTCTGATATTCTTGAGGATCTATAGAACTGCTGGAGTATTCTATCTTTCTGCTGCATTCTTATTGCTTTTGATAGTTGTGGCTGGATGTATGGTAAGCATTGCTGAAAATTTTCATGTTCATCCTATCCCTGGGTATAAATATAGCATTGCTCCCTGGAGTTGGCCCCTTCACTTTCCCAATTACAATTAAGACTTCTGAATTCCACCCATATTAGATGCAAGGGAAAATGGGAAGCTTGTGCAAAAATGAAATCAGATGTACATTGTGAACTGCCTTTCCTAACAAAACGCAGATTGACAAGAGCAGAATCTAAATTGATAGACTGCCAAAAATGGAATGAGAAAGGCATAATTGTCCAGCCTACTTATAGGTGAGGTTGGAGACAGGGAGAAGAGAGAAACATCAAATATTTCAGCTTCTTTTGGAGTACTAAAAATTACACAGGAAAAGGTTTAATTAGAGAATGTACATGGAATAAGTGAGTTCTCTTGTGGAATTGTACTTACTTCCCCTCAATATATGGAGGGCCCCTAGGGTGGCGGGATGAACACTATTACCCATTTACTCCTAATAGGACTTCCATATTTGAAAAAGATCAAGCTGCCTTGAAGGGGCATTATTGGATTTGTGACTTCACACCCTATACTCATCTCCCTAAAAACTGGACAGGCAGTTGTTACATAGGTTTGGTCAGACCAAAATTCTTCTTCCTTCTAGGACAAGAAAATGAAAACCTAGGAATTCCCGTGTATGATGATTTAGGTTTTATTTTTTTAGGTTTATTTTTTTTGTTAAGGCAAGGGGGTTAAGTGTCTTGCCCAAGGCCGCACAGCTAGGTAATTATTGTCTGAGGCCGGATTTGAACTCAGGTACTCCTGACTCCAGGGCTGGTGCTCTATCCACTGCACCACCTAGCCGCCCCTTGGATGATGATTAGAAAGAGAAAAATGAAGTATAGCTACTTCTGTTACTCTAATTAGAGACGCAAATCATTGGGGATATACTTGGCCTCTGGAAAGAATCATTCAGGTCTATGGACCAGCCACTTGGGCACAGGATGGAAGCTGGGGGTATAGAACTCCTATCTACATGCTGAACAGAATAAATAGACTCCAGGTAGTTGTAGAAATCATTATTAATCAAACAGCTAGATCTTCTGACTGATCAAGCCACCCAAACCAGAGAAATGGTCTTGCAGCACAGACTGGTGCTAGATGACATATTAGCTGAAGCGGGAGGAGTATGTGGGTAAATTTATCCAACTGCTGTATTAAGGTTGACAATAATGGAAAATTGGTAAAAGAAATCACCAAAGATATTAGAAAAATTGCCCATGTTCCTGTACAAACTTTGAATTCTCTCTTTGATAATTCCTGGTGATCCTGGTTTAATAGGTGTTGATGGAAACAGATTCTTTTGTTTTAATTGCACTCAGTGGAATTATCCTACTGCCAATCTGTCTACCCAGTCTAATTCAACTGATTACCTGAGTGGCTCAGGATAATCTTAATAAAATGGTGACAATCACTTCCAATGAGACAAAAATGTTGATCTTAAAGGGACAGGGATGGATTCCTCTTAAGGACATAAGTCATGAGGGTGATGATTAGATGGATCAGCAATGTGAGTTTATATTGCAGAAATTTGAAAAAATCTCATCAAAATAAAAGAGGAGGGATTGAGTGGGATAAAGTCTGAGATTTCTTCAGTAGAATATTATAGATTGTAGAATAGTTAACTATGTACCCCCCTCCTCCCTTGCCAAAGCAAACTGGGATATCAATGAAAAGTCAACTGACCCCATCTTATCTGTTGAAGTCAGGATGACCATTCAATTCCTGGTGCTGAAGAGATTATCTGGTTTTGCTTTGAATTTTATGCTTTTATGCTCTTTTCCTTAGATTAGTTTGTAGGACTTCATTGTAAAACCACATTCCTCATTAATGAGGGTGGGTCAGTGGCTGGGGGGGGGGGGGAGGGAGAGGATCAAGCTAGGATAAATGTGGATCTTTTGCTTTTGCCTCAATTTCTAATTGGGGCCCATTCTTTGAGAAATGAATAAAGCTTTCTCTTCATACCTTGAGAGATCTCTGAAATTTATTTGTGACACACACATTCTTAATCATATTGAATCATCATAGTTATTGATAATTACACTGAACAAAATTCCTAATTTTTTCAACATTGTTTTCTTTATACTGTTGTCACTGTATGATGGTTCCTCTGTTTCTGAACTTAACTCTGTATCAGTTTCATTACATCAAATTTATATACCACAACTTGTTCACTCATTTTCCAGTTTATGAACCACTCCTTCAGATTTTCATTCTTTGATACTTAGAAGCCTTTTCTTAGAACTAATTTTTTTCTTTAATCTACCCTCCAATCATTTTTGTTCCTTCTTTTTCCCCCTTGTCCTTCTATTTTCCTTTTGATATTGGTAGAAATATGGATAGAATGCTAGGCCTGGAGTCAGAAAGGCCAGAATTAAAACCTGACTTTAGACATATGCTACCTGTGTGACTACTGGGCAAGTCACCACTATTTGCCTCACTGAAAAATGAGCTGGAGAAGGCTAATTGTTGCCAGTGGCATGGAGATTAACCACATAAGCACTGGGTGCCAGTGAAAAGCGAATCAATTCCTGCTCTCTAGGATGTTAAAACTGCTCAGAATTTTATTATGAAATATAGCAAAGAAAACAGGTAAAAATCTTTTCCTCCTGAAAATTCAGTAAGTACTTAAGACAGAATGAATATAAAAGGCTAGGCATGGTGGCCTGGTAGACAGAGATAGGGAGAGGGAAATAAGGAAAGGGAGTCAGAGAAGGCTGACTGGGTCAGAGAGAGGGGCGGCTGGACTAGGGTCCAGCTCATATTTTATAGCCTTTTCCCTTATCTGGGCACTGAGGGCAAAAGGGGAAAGCCCTCCCTCCTTAGGCAACCTGAACCAGTTGACTGGGGTTGGGAATTGAAGAGGCAGGATACAAATTTTACATTAAACAATTAAACAATAGGGGTCAATGTACAAGGCTAGAACTAAGAACCTCCCAAATCCTCAAGAGATTCCCTGATTTTAGTGCCATTAACAGATTACAGGTTTTGTTTCTGCTACATTCATAATTCTCCACATCACAACCACACCTTTATCTTTGCCATAAAAAAGAATGAGTTCAAGAAGAGTTGCATGCAAAAAATGACTAAAAAATTTTGCACTCAGTTCTGTGTATGTTTGAATTTTCTTTCCTTATTTAGACAATTCAGATAAGAGTGAAGTACAGGTGTGGGCTACTCCCTCCCATCAACTAGTCTTGTTTATATTTACTTGTGATTCCTGATTATGTGACATAATTTTCTAGAATCTTTATTTTTTTTCCTTCCTTGTGGGAAGATTCTTCCCTCTCCATTCTTCTCTTAGAATGATTTAGACATCATAGAACCCCTGTCACTTTCTCTCAGACTTTCTCCATAGGGATACAATCTCCCCATATTTGAATGCCAATAGTTTAGTCTTTAAGTTCCTATTTATCAACAAAGGGAAAGGTAAGTTAGGGAGAGGGTGAACCAGTTTCTACAGTGCCTACTATTATTGTGGAAGTTTGGTGTCCCATTTAAGACTGAGAGTTGGTGAAAAGTGAATGACCTACCATCTGGCCTGGGAACTTTGAAACTGCTCAGGATTTATTATACAAGTCTGCTAAGTTTACAAGTTAAACCTTTTTCCCCTGGAAAGATAGTAAGCTTCCTGAGGACAGGGGAGAATGAGCAGCTTACAAGTGCAAGCCTAGGTGAGGTGCCTGAGGGACCAGCAAAAGGAAGACCAGAAACGCTGGCTGGCCTGAGACTTGAGATTCATCCCAAGGGGTGTTGGTTCAGACTTATAGACTTGCCCACTTCCTGGAAGAATTTGGGCAAAGGGGGAAATCTCTCCTCCTCTACCTGACTGAGATCAGGTAAAAGACTGGAAGCTGGAAGCTGCAGGAGGGGGAAGAATTGAGGTTGCTCTTATGATGGTGAATTTAGAGTTACTTTGAACAAAAAGAGTCAGTTTACATCTGATTAGGATCCATGCAGCCCAGGGAGCCCTCAGACAAACACAGATAACATTTTAAATTGGCCAAATATTTCTCCTAAGTCTTTAACTCCCTGCATCACTGTTCCAGGAACTTTGCTACCAGTTTTTTTTACAATATTAACTCATTTTATCCTAACAACAATCCTGTTATAAATGTCATTATTATCCCCATTTTATTGCTGAAAAAAATTAAGTCAAACCAACTATTTGTGCCAGAGTTACAAAGTCAGTGTCTGAGGTCAGTTTTGAACTCAGATTTTCCCAATTTCAGGTTCAGTCTTTTATTCACTGTAGCACTGGCTTGTTCTAGAAGCTGGTTTCAGAGAAACATGATTTTTCATTCATGCTTATAGTTTCAATTCTCTTAATTCCCGTATGTAAAGTTCACTGTTTCTACGTGGCTCTGATTTATCAGGAATTTTGAAAACCCTCTCAAATTAAAGATCTATATTTTCTCCCATAAGTTTTTTTAAAAATTCAATTTTGCTTGATAAGGTGCTCTTGGCTGTAAACTCTTAGGAAAAATATTGCAGGCCTTCCACTTATTTATCATTTATGGTCCTGACTATGACTGCTCAGGTTTTGAATTCCTTCAGCTTGCTTATTAGGACTTTTTGCCTTGAATTGGAAGCTCTATATTTTGGCAAGAACATTCCTGGAGGAATGGTATTTTAGTTTCTTTAATTGTTTAATTTGCTGTTTTCTATCAAAAGATGACCAACGTATTTTTTCTTTTTTTTCCCACTGATTCTCTTTTTAATGATATCAATTTCTTTTTTGTTAACTTTATTTTCTAAAGTCATTAAACTCTTTAATTTTATCCAAATTAAATATCACAACTTGTTCAGTAATCCCCAAGGGATTGACATCTGTGCAGTTTTCAGGTTCTGCCAAGAAAAAATAAGCTGTTATAAGCATTTTCTTTTTAAAAATTTATTCATTTTCATCAATATGTGAATGTACATTTTTAAGTTACAAAATTTCCTTCCACTCTCCCTTCCCATACTCCTCCCCTCAGCAGCAAAAAGTCAGGTTAACATTATATATGATATTTTAATAAACATGTTTACAGATTAATAATTTTCAATATGAGGAATTAGGATGAAAGGAAAGAGATACATAAGAGATAATTTTTACATGGTGTTCATCAAATTCTAAAAGTTTGTTTTTTAGTGTGTGTTTTGTTTTGTCTTGTTTTTCTTCTCTAGATGGGGATAACAATGTCCACAGCTAGATATTGTTGTCCTAACTTTCTGGCCTGCTGAGAATAGCTGCTTCCATCAAAGTTGTTCATCTCATAATGTTGTTTTTGATGTGTTCATTGTTCTCTTGGTTCTGCTCCCTTTGCTCAGCATCAAATCCCATAAGTTGTTTCATGCTTCTCTAGAGTCTGACTATTCTTGGTTTCTTATAGAACAATAATATTCCATAATATTCATGTACCATAACTTGTTCAGCCATTAATTTCTAATTCTTTTCCACTACAAAAAGAGCTGCTAGGAGTATTTTGGAACATGTGGGACTTTTTCTTTTTTCTATAGAAGAAATTATAGAAATAGATCTAGACCTAGAATTGGAATTGCTGGGTCAAAGGGTATGAGCAGTATAATTGCTTTTTGGGCATAGTTCCATATTGTTCTCCAGAAGGGTTGGATCTGTTCACAACTCCACCAGCAATGCATCTTCCTTCCACAACCTCTCCAACATTGATCATCTTTCCTTTTTCTGATTTCTTGGTCAATCTGATAGATGTCAGGTGATACCTCATTGTTGTTTTAATTTGCATTTCTCTAATCAATAATGATTTGGAGCATTTTCTCATATGATTATATACATATATATACATATATATATATATATATATGTTTAATTTCATCATTTGAAAACTGTTCATATCCTTTGACCCTTATCAATTGAGCAATGATTTGTGACATTATGAATTTGATGCAATTCTCTATATATTTTATAAATAAAACCTTTATCAGAACTCCCAGGTGTGAAGATTGTTTCCCAGCTTTCTGTTTTCCTTCTAATTTTGGTGGCATTAATTTTATTAGTGCAAAACCTTTTAAATTTAATATAGTCAAAATCATTAATTTTGCAGTTTAAAATGTGCTCTAATTCTTGTTTGGTCATAAATTTATCCCTTTTCCATAGGATTCTGATAGAAAGAGTATTTCTTGGTCTATTAATTTTTCTATGGTATCACTATGTCTAAATCTTGTACCCATTTTGACCTTATTTTTGTATAGGGTGTGAGATATGGATTTATGCCTAGTTTTTGACATACTATTTTCCAGTTTTCCCAACAATTTTTGTCAAGTAGTGAGCTCTTTCCAAGAAACTAAAGACTTAGGATTTGTCAAAGAATAGATTACTGAATACTGTTTCTTTTGAATTTATCCTAATCCACTGATCCATTACTCTGTTTCATAACCAGTTCTAGGCAGTTTTGATGACGGCTGCTTTAGATCTGGTAAAATTAGACCACCTTCCTTTACATTTTCTTTCATAAGTTTCTTTGTTATTCTTGATTTCTTATTGCTCTAGATTTATTAAATTACTATTTTTTTCCAAAATTTCCAAAAATAATTATTTGTTAATTTGATTGGTATGGCACTGAATAAGTAATTTAATTTGAGTAGAATTGTCATTGTTATTATATTACCTCAACGTAACCATGAACAACTGACATTTTTCCATTTATTTAGATCTCAGTTTATTTGGGTGAGAAGTGCTTTGTGTTCATGCAGTTTCTGGGTTGTCTTGGGAGGTAGATTCCCAAGTATTTAATGTATCTACAGAATTTTTTTTTAGGTTTTTGCAAGGCAATGTGGTTACATGGCTTGCCCAAGGCCACACAGCTAGGTGTCTAAGGACGGATTTGAACTCATGTACTCCTGACTCCAGGGCCAGTGCTCTATCCATTGTGTCACCTAGCTACCCCTCCACAGATATTTTGAGTGGAATTACTCTTTCTATATCTTGCTCTTTGGTTTTATTCTTCATTTATAGAAATGCTTATGATTTGTGTGCACTTATTTTTTATTCTGCTCCTTTGCTGAATTTGTAAATTGTTTGAAGGAGTCAGAACATTTGGAGATGGTTTCAGAGAAGCAAAATTTTTCATTCATATTTCCATTTTTGTTTTTCTTAATTTCTCTATTTGAACAATGTTTCTAGAAGTCTCTGGTCTTTTAATAGAAATCCTTGAAAGCCTTTTTTAAAGATCCATATTTTTTTCTGTTTAGATATTTATCTTGTTTTGCTATGTAAGTTTTTCTTGATTATAAACTTTTAAGAATGATGCAATCCAAGCTTTCTACTTCATTATATTGGTGGCCAGACTGTGACTCATTAAGTCTAGTATTCCTTTAAGTTACTTGTTGGATCTTTTTGCCTTGAACTAGAAGCTTTGTATTTGGGATTATAACATTCCTGAAAATTTTAATTAGATATTTTCTGTCAAGAGATGACCGAAGTATTTTTCCTATTCATATTTTGTTCTCTGATTTTTTACTCATATAAATTTATTCTTTATACTTTATTTTTCTTTATTTCCTAAAATCATCAAATGCATCATTTCCTATACTAAAGTAACATTTCCTCACAATCATATACCACGAAATGTTCAGTGATTCCCCAATTGATATGCATCCCTGCAATTTCCAGTTCTTTGTTACCTGAAAGAAAGCTGCTATAACATTTAAGAACATATATGTTCTTTTCCTTTTTCCCTAATTATCTTTGGAAAAAGATGTTGTTGCTGATCACAGGATGAAGGAAATGTGATAACTTTGGGCATTGTTTCAAATTTGTTGTCCAAAATGGTTGAATCTGTTTACAATTCTATGAAATAGTGCTCCATTTTGCACATCCCTTCCAACATTCATCACTTTCCCCGTCTATCATTTTGATGAATCTGGTAAGTCTAAAATGATTTTTAAAGCTGATTTTAAATTGTATTTCTCTAATCAATAATAATTTAGAGTATTTTTCATATGACTAATTTTTTTTATTTTTACTTTGTAAAATTATCTATTTATATCCTTTTATATTTACCAATTGGGAAAGGACTCATATTCTTTTAAATATGAGAGTTGTTTATATACTTTAAATACAAGACCTTTGCCTGATAAACTCTATAAAATTTTCCCCCTATCTTGGATAGGCAATCATCTTTTGTATTTTTGTATTTTTTCCCATTTAATTCCCTTGATATTCTTGATCTTTTGTTCTTTCCTACAAATTTTATTATTGTTTTGTAATTGTTTTCATATAGTTTCAAGTACTTCATGGATTTGTCTTGGCAGGTAGAATCCCAAATATGTTATCTTGTCTGCCATTATATTTAATAGAATCACTTTTGCTGTCTCTTCCTGCTGAACATTGTAGATATAATATAATATATATTATAGAAATACTAATGATTTATGTGGTTTATTTTATATCTTGCAACTTTGCTAAAGTTGTTAATTGTTTCAAGTAGGTTATATGCTGATTATCTAGGATTCTCTAAGCAGTCCCATCTTAATATCTGCAAAAAATGGTAGTTTTGCTAGCTCATTATCTATTCTAATCACCTGATTGTATTTTTTCTCTCATTGGTAAAGCTAACATTTATAGGACAATAGCAATGATAGTGGAGATAACAGGCACCCTTTCAAACTCTGAACTTATAGCTTAGACTTCTAGCTTATCCCCGTTATATATAATTCTTTTTTTTAGGTTTTTTTTTTTTACAAGGCAAATGGGGTTAAGTGGCTTGCCCAAGGCCACACAACTAGGTAGTTATTAAGTGTCTGAGATCGGATTTGAACCCAGGTACTCCTAACTCCAGGGCCTGTGATTTATATAATTCTTACCAATGGTTTTAGACAGATAATGTCTATCATTTCAAGGAAAAATTCATTTATTCCTGTTTTCCCTAGTGTTTTTAATAAGAATGGATGTTGTATTTTGTCAAAAGCTTTTTCAGCATGTATTCAGATAACCAGATGATTTCTGTTAATTTCATTATTGATATAATTGATTATACTGATAGTTTTCCTAATATTGAACTAATTTTTCCATCATTCACACCAGGTCATAGTGTATTATGTTCATGATAACTTGCTATAATCCCTTTGCTAATATATTGTTTTTAAAATTTTTTGCATTAATACTCTTTTGGGAAATTGGTCTATAATTTTTTTCTTGGTTTTGGCTCTTCCTGTTTAGGTGTCATCACCATATTTATGTCATAAAATGAATTTGAGAGGACTTCAACTATTTTTAATAGCTTATATATTCTTGGAATTCATTGTTCTTTAAATGTTTGTTAGAATTTATTTGTGAATTTTTCGGACCTTGGGGATTTTTTTCTTAGCATTGATGACTTGCTCAATTTCTTTTTCTGTTTTTTAGCTATTTATTTTTTTCATTTCCTTTATTTCTTCTTTGGTTAACTAGGTAATTTATAATCTAAAAATATTATTAGATTTTTGAACATATAGCTGGGCAAAATAACTCTAAATTATTGCTTTGATTTTTATCATCTTTTTTGTTTTTGATACTAGTATTTTGGTTTTCTTCTTTTTTTACTTAAATAAACCAAAAGTTTATCTATTTTGTTTGTTTCTTGTAAAGTCAACTATTTATTTTATTTACTAATTAACTAGTTTTATTTCTGTAAATTTTATTAGCTTCTACTCAAATTTTTAGGGTTTTAATTTTTATTTAATTAGGAATTTTAAATTTGATTTCCTTTCAAACTTTTTAGTTTTATGCTCAATTCACAGGTCTTTATTTTTTTCTTCTATTTTATTCTTGTAAGAATTTAGATATCAAATTTCACCAAAGAATGACTTTGGTTGCATCCTGTAAGTTTTGGTAATTTGTCTCATCGATATTGTTGTCTTAAATGAAATTATTGATTGTTTTCTTGATTTATTATTTTACCCACTCATTCATTAGGGTGAGATTATTTTGTTTCTAATTAAATTTTAGTCTACCTTTCCATGGTCCTTTATTACATACAATCTTTATTGTATCCAGTTCTGAGAAAGTATATGCCTGTCTTTTTGCTTTTGATAGTGAGGTTTTTAATGGCCTAATATGAGGTCATTTTTTGCATAGGTGCCATGTACTACTGATGAAAAAGTAAATTTCCAGTGGAGCTAAGATCCTAGTGGTACTAGTCTTGCTGAGTAAAAGGCTGTAAGAATTTTAATAATTCTTTTGAGACAATTGCAAAATTTTCTCCTAAATGGTTAGATCAATTTACAATTCTTCCAACAACTAATTCATTGTCCCAAGAATTTTAAGAACACATGTATTTTTTACCTTTTTATTTCCACTGTGTTTATTTTTAGTACAAATTGTTAATAGAGGTAAGCATTCAGAAAACTGACTCTCACCACCAAAATATATAGAATTGTTTTACAGCATTCTATATTATTACACATGAAGAAACTGGTTTTAAAGAGAGATTCAAAATAACCCAATATTTGTGGAAGCAATTTTTAAAGTTGTGGCTAAATCTGACAGAATAATACTGCACTTTTATAAAGGAAGAAATAGGGCAGCCTCTGATCAATAATGAAATATCTATATCCCACATGAAATATGCAATGCAAATATGCAAGGCTTCTCTCATATTTTCTTAGAAAGATAAAGGAGAACTGGTGATAGCCCAGCGATTCAGGTTTCAAGAGCTGAGGTTCATCATTTACTGGCTTCATCCCCTCTCACCAAATTTATTTGTAACACACATTAAATACAACATTTCTTAAATTTTCTCTTAACAATCGCAAGAAGATTCACTCAACAATTAATTGATCAAAAATGAGTTTTTCACTTTCTGACTTTTGCCCTATTTTCTACTTTAGTACTATAAATCTCCAAATAAGGAGCTTAGCCAGTAGCAGCTGCATGGACCATACTTAGAATTCTTCTGCATACTAAATTATCTGGAACTAGCCAGTGTTTTCACAGGGAAAATTGTGATGTCTCTTTGGAATTAAGTGTCCAATTTTCCCTTGA
Source organism: Macrotis lagotis (assembly GCF_037893015.1). Classification (NCBI taxonomy): domain Eukaryota; kingdom Metazoa; phylum Chordata; class Mammalia; order Peramelemorphia; family Peramelidae; genus Macrotis; species Macrotis lagotis. Next base: position 439,450,820 of record NC_133658.1, on the reverse strand, counting down.
TATTGTCAAAGGTATCTGCTTTTATATAATCAACTCAGATTGGCTCCCTTCATTCCTTGTGTTTATCAGAAAATACAAATGATTGGGATCCTGGGCTGACATATATGTAAGACATATGTAAGACAAAGAAAGGTAAAATGTTGGTGATGAAGTCTCAAAACATGGAGAGGAGTTGTGGGACATGGTGGGAAAATTCCTGAAACTTTTCATTTTGGCACCTTAATTATATTTCCACATTTTGATTCATTTCATGAAATTCACTGACTTTTGCATTTGACCCAAATATCTTAAACACCAGATGGAAAATAAAGAAATATGCTTCTATCATAAATGACCTCCAGGTAAATGTCTGATATCTGCTGTTGCCCAACTGCTAAGGAAGTGTTTAGTTTCCCTGTCTCCCCTGTCAGTGATGCCACATTCAGAAGCTATATACTTAAGCTGATTATATATTTATATATTTTAATGGAAAGTTGACCAAGACTCCAGAATTGAAAGTCAAACAATCCTCAGTCTGATACTGCTGATATATTGCTGATAGTTTCTCTCTCTCTCTCTCTCTCTCTCTCTCTCTCTCTCTCTCTCTCTCTCTCTCTCTCTCTCTCTCTCTCTCCCTCTCTCTCAAAGTTCATAAATATTTGTCAGTAGCAGAAGTAGGAGGATTATAGGTGAAATTTGAAAAAAAGCTAAAAGGGCCAGGAAGCAACCATGAGAAAGAGAAGAATTTCAGTCAGAGAATACACATGGGTAGGGAACTAGAATATCTTTTGAAAGTATTATTTAATTTGTGGAAGGAAGTAAGGCCAAATAAACTAGGAAACATAGGAAGGGATCATGATATGAAAAATTAAAGACTACATAGAATTTCATATTTTATTATGGAGATAATACAGACTCTTGAATTTAGGGCAAATAGTGAGCCTTCCTCTTTAGCATGATCAATCATTTTGATAACTGTTTAGTGTGGATTGCCACACTAAACTGATTGAATATGGGTGAGGTTGGAGTGAGAGTGAGGCATTGATAATGATAACTAACTACTGGAAAAGTTGCTTTCTTCTCAGAAGTAAAAACAGTACAAACCATAACTAGAAATGATTCAGATTTACTCTACACCTGCTGCTGTATCCAGTCTGGACTCTCACCTCCAGATAGGGAAGTTTCTGTCAGGTTTCACCTTCCTTTTCCTCACTGTGCCTCTTGAACAGTAATACACAGCTGTGTCCTCAGTCTTAAGGCAATTCATTTGGAGTTGTAACACATTGTTACCATCATCCCTGGAGATGATGAATAGACCTTTCACAGAGTCTGTGTTACTATGCAGTATAACTTCCACTAGTATAAATGAGTGCAGCCCATTATAGTCCCTTCTCTGGAGCCTGGTGGACCCAATTCATATAGTAATCCTTGAAGGTGAATCCTGAAGCTTTGCAGGAGAAACACAGAGAACCCCCCGGCTGTTTCATATCTCCCCCAGACTCCTCCAGCTGAACATCACACTGGACACCTGCAACACAGAGATACTGCGTTAAAGTCAATAGGCATAGTAAGTCACCACTTCATATTGTCTTTCTTTTTCCACAAATACTATCTTGGAAAAATAATCAGAAGGAAAATCTAGTTGAGTTTAAACTTCATAATGAGTTTCTAGGTTAGTCCTCTGCACAGAAGGCCCAAAGAGCTTGAGCTTATCTCCTAGAGGTACAGGTGGATGTTTAGGGTGGCTTCTTATCCAGTAGGCAGGGACCCACTTTGCATGTCTTACTCTATTCATAGAGAAAGAATCCCTTCCTCTTCCCAGGGAGAAGTCTCTTTCCTGAACCTCAGAAATTTCTGTTAGAGATGGTTCCAAAGCAGTGGGGGATGTGATATTGAGATTCTCATGACACTCAGTTTCAATCATCTACATCATTTCAACAACTCTAAAAAATAGGATTACAGGTAGCAGACTTCTGGGTTCCAAATGAACTTCTAACCAATCTTAGTCATATTTCTAATTGTCAATGTCTTCTATTTCCAATGAGCAGAAGACTGAATCCCTTTTATTAATCACTTTCTACTCAGGTTCTCTTTCTGATCCTTGGCATTACTATGCTGAGACTACTTTTTGAAGACTACTTTCCCTAGGATGGCATTATACCTGGATTATTTATCCATGCTTTCAGTTATGCTCACCCATTGCCTTGCTAGGAACAACTCCTACTCCTTGTTTCACTCTTCTAAGTGAGGAATTGAGTTATGAAAGTCACAATCCTCAATAAGATAATTGCAAATCTCTTCCAACAAACAACTTACCTCTCAGGGAGGTATATCCCATTTGATAGGAAAGAGAAACTTTAATCTCTGTGACAATGATGTAATTATCTGATTTATAGAGAAGGAAAGGCTCAGATTTCTTTTTAATTTAAGGCAATGGGGTTAAGTGACTTGCCCAAGGTCATACACAGCTAGGTAATTATTTAAGTGTCTGCAATCACATTTGAACTCAGGTCCTCCTGATTTCAGGGTCACCTCCACTGCACCACCTGCTGCCTCAAGGCTCAGATTTCTATGAGATGATTCTGTTTCAAGTCTCATTCTCATCACCAGCATATCTAGCCCTCCTGCCACCTGTTGTGTATTTAATTACATGGGAAAATTTTTTCATTCTCATTTCCGTAGTCTTTTCTCCCCCCACATTTAAGGGCCCTTATCCTTTTAGAGATCTAGGTATATAGATTTTTAATTATCATCATTATTTTCAAGGACTCAACTCAGTGGGGACAGAAAATAAAAAACCCACTAATCCTTTCCTTGTCCACCATCATGGCTATGGAATCTTAATCATTAGGCTATAGAGACATGTCTCTTTATTTTCACTCCCCTGCTATTCTTTATTTGAGTTATTTTCTTCTTACTCTATTATTTACTAAATTAAGTACAATTGTAATACAACAGAATTGTGAATTCAGTGACATTGGAAACATTTGAAATAGTGTTCTTCAAAAGTTGTCAATAGGGGAAGCTAGGTGGCAGAGTGGATGGAGCATACTCTTGGAGTTAAGAGGACCTGAGTTCAAATTCAGACTCAGATACTTAATAATTAACTAGCTGTGTGACCTTGGGCAAGTTACTTTACTTTATTGTTTTGCAAAAACTAAAGGGAAAAAAGTTGTCAATAAATCATTGATTCAGTTTGGACTTTTCCCATTTCAGATATGAAATGATCACCTATATGTCTTTTTTCAGAGAGACTAAAGGTTACAGAACTTGAGTGGCACCCATTCACTGTTTGTAAAGTAAATTTAAAGAAAAATTTATATCTTTTTACTCTCTTAAGAAGACTTTCCTGGGTTCCAAATGACTCTCTTAATCATGAATAATATTAATCAAACAGAGTATTTGGAATCTGTGCAATCATGAAGATAATTGATACCATATGGGCAAGATAGATATTAATCCTGTTGCTTGGGTAGATATAAAAACAATTTAGCCCATTGTGTGATAAAAAGAGGCAGAGTCAGTTTTGCAGTCAGGCGTGTAAATAGGGAGAAAAGCGGACCCAGGGAATACTTTTGTAAAACCTGTCCAGTAACCTTATTCTTCCAATGAAAAGCAACATTTTAAGTATTAAAAATACCAAAATTTATTTCAAAAGATATATGAAGGGAAATGCTATCTACATACAGAAAAATAACTCATACATAGAAACATGTTTAGAATGATTTTACATATATTTATATATTTGAGTCTTATGATAAGTATCTCTAGCGTGATGGTTAGAAAGAAAAAGAGAACATTTACATGATAACTTTTATATATTTATTATATCTTTGGGGAAGCAAGATGGTGCAATGAATAAAGGAATGACCTTGGAGTCATAAAGATAGGAGTTCTAATCTGGTCTCAGATGCTTGACACTTACTGGCTGGTGTGACCTTGGGCAAGTCACTGACTCTCATTATCTTGCATTCAGGGTCATCCTAGTTGTCTTGATTCAAATCTGGCCCCAATCAAATCCAATTCATGTTCTTGTCATGGCATCACCTCCCCTAATGTCATGGTCTTCTTCATGAATGAAGGATAAACATCATCTTTATGTATTTAAAAGGAAAGCAAATTGTATATAATTAATATACAATATCATGAGCAGTCATTTTATTATTATTTTATTCCATAAATTAAAAATAAAATAATTACTTTTTTTAAAAGAGCAAAATACAATTGTCACAACTAAGGAAAGGAAGTCAGGATCTTAAAATGGCAAACATTTGAATTGGCAAGGTCATGTATATTAATTATATAAAATTTTCTACTTGTATACTCTGCATGTGTCCACTCTTTCCACTGAAACTATGTGTATTTGTGGAAAAGTGTGACTCATGTTTATAGTTGAAAGGTTCCTGCTATAACCATTGTCTTTGATTTGAACTCATCATGTCAACTGGCTTGTAGCTATGAGTGTGGACTTGAAAGCTCCATGGTCATCCAAACAGTAAAAGTGACCTGGAAGAATAGACTAAGACAGTGACACTACATTGAAAATCACATGACAAAAAACTTTCTCTAGATTTACTTCAACAGGAATATGAAAAAATTTGTATAAAGATCTTATCAGATATTCTTAGTCATATTATCAAAAAGATGGAGAAATCTCTATCCTCCCCAGTCCTCACATCTCAAATGTTTCCAAAATAACTTATGCATGAGAAATAAAAATAATTTCATCATTCAACACCACTAAAGCTCTAAGAACTTGAACAAGACAGCAAACTTATAAACGACATCAGATAAGGCTTATTATCCCTAATTCCTAACAAACTCATTCAGAAATCCCTCTCTCAGCAACCAACAAAGCTTTGGAGGATTGGCCCAACCTCACCCATGGGCTTACAACAGAACTCAATTCTTCTCTCTCCAGACTGTGTGGCAGAAGTCAAGGTTCAGAAAATCAGCTTTTCTCTTTGGAGTGGCAGTATGACAGTATACCATGCTGCAGCAGGTCTTAGCTAAAAATATGAGAATCAGAGGGAGTAGGAGCAGGATAGCAGAATGTATGTGGCTCTACCAGATCTGAAAGAAAAAGCCCTGGCATCCCCCTAAAGCCCTTTTATCCCTTCAGATGTGACATGAGCAGAGCTTGAGGCCATGAATAGGAGAATCTACCTAGCAAGATAAGAGACTGAGAGAGTGTAAAGTTCAGACAATAGGGAATCTATCATCAAAGCAGGAGTCAGAAGGTAAGGGACAGGTGAATATAGAGGGCAAAAAAATGGAAATCAGCTAAAGCTCTCACTAAGAAGATAACATAATTAGAGAACTTGAAGATAAAACAATAAAGAAGATAATAATAACCAAAGAAAGATAGCCTTTAGAACATCTAAACAAATTACATGCAAATAAATACTTCAATGCAAAGGAAAATTAATGTATACATGATGCACCAGAAGAGTCTATGGATTCCCAAGCTATCTTGGAAGTGACAGCATTGTGTCACAGCAGAATGCTTCCTAACAGTGCAAAAAAAAAATAGATGTGTAAAAGTTAAATTTATCTTCTGCAAAAAAGAAAAAAAGGCAGCATAGAAAACTCACCAAAGATAAAAAGAAAAAACAAGAGAAGAGTAGACTAGAAGGAGAGGAGAGAAAAATAAGTAATATTAAAAGCAAACATAAATATATTGTTCTCTAGTCAGAATGTCAAATTATAGGTCACCTAGAAAAACATAAGTTAAAAAAGTTTGAAAATCAAAATATAAGAAATAAATAATAATAAAAGTCTAAACAATGAAATAAACTTCTCTGGAATTTATATTAGAGGAGGATAGAATTTATTATTGTTAATGCAGTGGTTTGCTTTTTCTTTTCTGAGATGATGCAATTGGCACTATTTCCTTGGCTCAGAAATTCTCAGTAATTTTCTTGTATTATTTTTTGTTTGCTTGTTAAATATATGTATATATTTATATCTTCTTTTTTAATCAATTTGAGTTTTTATGATTCCATTTTGTAGTTTTCTTGGTAATGATATTGAAATGCTTTGTCATTTCCTGCAACTCATTTTTCAGAGAAGAAAGTTAAGACAGATAGGGTTAAATGACTTGCCACAGGATCACACAGTTAATAAGAGTCTGAGACCAGATCTAAACTCATGAAAATGAGTCTTTCTAATTCTAAGCCTAGTGTTCTTCTGTCCACTAACTGCTCATATTTATATCTTATATACATCAATATTTGTTGCGATATAATTATGACTTGGTGCTATGTGTTTATATGTGTCTAAATATGCACATATATATGCATATATATTTATATTTACATATGCATATTTTTTATTTCTGTGTCTGTGTATATGTATTCCAAAAGCCATTCCCCAAAAGATTGGTTAAAAATATGAATAAATTACATAATAAACAAGTAAATAAATTACATAACTATATACAAAGGTTTACAAAAAAAGATTTACATGATAAATTTTAACATGAAATAAATAATCAATAAAACAATATGTACACTAACTATAACAATGTAAATGAAAGAAAAACAAATATAAATCAACCAAAATCAATGTTAGAAAAGTAGAAAGAATAAGCTTGATCTGAAATAAGATTTTCCCTCTACAAAACATTGTAGTAGAAGTTTTTTGATTGTGGTACATGATAAATAATTTCAGATTTATTTCCTATAATGATAATTTTTGCTGATTTTTAATCTTTTAAAAATATGATTTGTTATATTTGATGGTTTTATGAGAGTTGGAAGGAAAGAGATAATAGGAAAAATTCTGAAGATAAAACATAGCAATTTGAATTTATTTCTTAAATTTTTTTTTAAATGTGGTGACATTTCCCGCAGCATTCTTCCTGGTGTTAGAAATGAAGTAAAAAAAGATACTCTTGAATTCTCTTGGGGGAAAAAGGAGGAGGGCTCTACCTGTGTATTCCACATCTTCAGAGACTTGAACTTGGACCATCTGTGTTTTTTCAGGCCAATAAATTATATTGTTTCCTCTCTGTTTGAGTACAGTACAACTGTTTTGTGTCAATAAAATGTGGACTTAAAAAACTGATTTTTTAAATTAAATGCTGTGGAGTGATTTGCCTATTTAAGTATGCTGGTGCTTTCCCACAGATAAAAATTTATCTCCAGAAATTGTATCAGGCTTTCCAATAAGCATGTATTTATTATTTCAACGTGTCCTACCCTCATTGTGTTTCTGCACTTTTGCCATCAACTGAACCTTCGCATCAGCAGGAACACCCAACTAATCTGTATGATAATAATTCTCTCTGAATTCAAATGGTATGAAAAAAGACTGGTATTAAATAGGGAAAAGCTGATACATTTTTAAATTATTTGCTTTTGAAGAATATGTATGTCTGTAAAGTTCATAAGATGTTGTTATCATTTTTCTCAATGTGTGACCAAAATGGGAAAACATTCATTTTTTTTTAAATTTGTGCTTTTGCATACATGAGAAATTACCTTGGAATTTTATCTGGGCAAAATCTTTCTTAACAATTCATCCTAAATTTTTAAAAAAGCTCTGAAGGTGTAAATGTCTATTATTTTAAGTGCAGTCAATTTTAAGAATGAAAGACTCTTAGTTAAACCATATTCCAAATCCCTCAATTTTAGCAGCTATCAATCTCATTTCATTGAGAATTCAGCCATAGAACAAGAAAAAATAGATAAAACAGATGTGTGAGGGAGGGGTATGTAATTTAGTGTGTTTTTCATTTGTTTATTTGGATTTGATTAAAGCCTCATGGTCTTTTTAGACATAACTCACAGAAAGGTTTTTGGCTTTGCTTTTAGCATGTTATTCTTTATTGAATTGAATTAAAATTTTTAATTTTTTTATATTTTATTTTATTTTTATTCTCATTTTATACAAACTTTTTTTTTACATTAATAAAATATTCTTGTTTAAGAGTAAACAAAATACCCCTCCCACCATGAATATAGACTTGCTTGGGTGATAAAGTAAAGGGGAGAGAGAAAAAAAAATTAAAATTAAAAAAAATAATAATAGTAATAATTGTAAGTATGGCCAGGTGACACAATGGACGAAACACCAGCCCTGGAGCCACGAGCACCCGAGCCCATATCCAGCCCCATATACCCAACCATGTGATATGCAAGCCATCTGATCTCCACTACTCTGCAAAAACCAAAAAGAAGGAAAAAAAAAGACCCAAAATAAAATAAAATAGTAATCATAGCAAGGGTGGCTGGGTGGCAGACAGAGCATTGGCCCTTGAGCCAGGAGCACCCGGGTCCAAATCTGGCCTCAGACACCCAAAGATCACCCTGCTATGTGGCCCCAGGCAGGCCACCCAGCTCCATTTGCTCTGCACGCTCCCCCAAATAATAATAGTAAAAAATGTGCTTCATTCTTTGTTCCAACACCAACAACTCTGTCATGGGTGGATCGCATTCTTTACGGTAAATATATCACAAAAGTTGCTTCCATATTTTTCCAACGTTGCCATTGCTGATCACAACTCCCTCCTTTCTTATTTCTCCACTACCATGTACTATATTTTCTCTCTCCTTTCACTCTGATTCTGTTGTAGGGTCGCTGAGAGGCGCAGCAGACAGATACCTGGTCCTAGGGCCAAGAAGCCCTGAGCCTCCATACCACCCCTTAAGCTCAGAATCCACCTGGCCCTATGGTCCTGGACAGGCCTTTCAATCCCAGCCCCTTGCAAGAAGTAAAAAAGAAAATGTGTTGTATCTGACCACTCCCCCCCCCCCCCCCCCCCCCCCCCCCGTCCATCCTGTCCTCCTTTATTCACATCCCCACCCCTTTCCCCTGCTCCCCCCCTCCTTCTTACTCCAGATGTCTATACCCCATTGAGTATATATGCTGTTTCCTCTCTTAGTCACCTCTGATGAGAGGAAAGGTTCCCTCATTCCCCCTTGCCTCCCCTCTTCCATATCATTGCAATAGCTCATTGTAATAAAAAAAATCTTATTATATGAAATATTTTGGCCTATTCCCCTCTCCTTTTTCTTTCTCCCATTACATTTCCCTTTTTTTCTATTGACTCCATTTTTACAACATATTTTATCTTCGAATTCCTGTGCTTCAACTATAAAAGCTCCCTCTACCTGCTCTATTAACTGAGAACATTCATATGAGTTTTATCAGTGTCATTTTTCTATGCAGGCATACATGCAGTTCATCATCATTAAGTCCCTCCTCCAATCTCCATGCTTCACCTGAGTCCTGTATCTGAAGATCAAACCTTCTGTTCAGCTCTGGCCATTCCAAAAAGAACATTTGAAATTGCCCTGGTTCATTGAAAGTCCGTATTTTTCCCTGGAAGAGGACATTCAGCCTTGCTGGGTAGTTCATTCTTGGCTGCATTCTAAGCTCTTTTGCGTTCTGCTATATTATATTCCAAGCCCCCCTACAAGCTTCCAATGTAGTTGCTCCTAAGTCCTGTGTGATCCTGACTGCATCTCCATTATATTTGAACTGTATCCTTCTGGCTACTTGTAATATTTTCTCTTTGACTTGGTAGTTCTGGAACTTGGCTATAATATTCCTAGGGGTTGGTTTTTTGGGATCTCTTTCTCTGGGGGATCAGTGGATTCTCTCTATTTCTATTTTGCCCTCTGCTTCTAGAATATCAGGGCAATTTTCCTGTAGTAATTCTTTGAAAGTGATGTCAAGGCTCTTTTCCTGATCATGACTTTCAGGTATTCCAATAATTTTTAAATTATCTGTTTTTCATATCAATTGTTTTTTCAATGAGATATTTCACATTTTCTTCTAATTTTTCATTGTTTTGGTTTTGAAGTATTGATTCTTGATTTCTGGTAAATTCATCAATCTCCCTGAATTCTATTCTTTGTCTGAAGGATTTGTTCTCCTCAGAGAGTTTTCTTATCTCTTTTCCCATCTGTCCAATTTTGCTTTTTAAGGCATTCTTCTCCTCAATAATTTTTGAACTGTTTTATCCATTTGACCTAAGCTGGTTTTTAGCATACTATATTCTTCAGCATTTTTTTGGATTTCCTTGACTAAGCTGCTGACTTCATTTTCATGTTTTTCCTGCATCTCTCTCCTTTCTTTTCCCAGTTTTTTCCCAACTCCCTTATTTGATTTTCAAAGTCTTTTTTGAGCTCTCTCATAGCCTGAGCCCAATTTCTGTTTTTCTTGGAGTCTTTAGATTCAGGAGCTTGTGCTTCCTCATCTTCAGACTGAGTATTTTGATCCTTCTTGGGCTCATTTGCAAAATATTTTCAATGGTCTTCCTCTTGTTTCTTTGCTTGATCATTTTCCTAGCCTGGGCCTGGTTTTGGGGTGCTTCCTGAGCTTTTGGGACACTTCCACAAGGGTCTCAGTGTGTGAAGGTCTGTCCTCCCTCCTAGTCTGTGAATGACCCTCTGCCATGGTGCTGAGGTGGGGGGAGCCCTGCTGTTCTCTGGGGGGGGGTGCTAGACTAGGATCAGGATCTGAATGTCAAAATTTTTAATTTTTATTTTAATTTATAATTTTAATAATCTTAAGGCAATATTAACATATATATATATATATATATATATATATATATATATATATATATGCAACTTAGAACTACCACTGCATGTTTTAGTTTGTGTTACCAAAGACTTTTGGAATTCAGAGATTTAATCAATTTTTTAAGAAACAAGAAAAAAGATTGAGTTGAAGAAATAAAGAATATTTATGAGAAATATGCAAAAAACCTTATAAGCATTATGGATTTGAAAAAGCAACAAAGACTAATTTATTTTACAAATAAATGAAAGAGAAGAAAAATAAAACTTGTTGCTAGATTCTCACCCCCTATTATACAAACAAAAGCATTACGAATGAGTTGCAGACTGAAGTAATGATCTTTCTTAGAAAGAGGACTGCTAATAAATGAATCTGAAAACAAACAGATTTACAGATATTATGCTATTTTTTTTGCAAGGCAATGGGGTTAAGTGACTTGACCATGGCCACACAGCCAGGTGAAGTATATTATGCTATTTTGTATTTTGTCTTCTCTGTGACTTATTCATAAAGTGAATTTGGTGTTTTAGATCTAATGGAAGTATTAATAGTTCACTAGACAATTTTTTTTGAAAACATCTGTGACCTAAATTTCCCAGGTAGGCAAAGGTAGACAAAGTCCACAATACTTTGGTGATAATAGTGATGTGGGGAATAGTTTTAGAAATGAACATGGAGGGCAGAGCCAAGATGATGGCATGAAGGCAGGAATGCCCAGAAATTCTTCCCCCCCAAAATTTTAAAAGTCATAAACCATTTTCTAAACCATAACCAAATTCTACAGGGGCAGAACCCACAGAAAGACTAAGTGAAGAAATGTTCCAGCCAAAGATGGCTTGGTGGAGTTGTGGGAAAAGTCTGTTTCGCCAGGACTGGACTTGGAAGAAGCCTTTACAAGACCAGAGCAACAGCCATGCTGGAACAAAGCAACTCCAGCCTTCCAATAACAACCCACTTTGCCTGAGTATTGCTGGGGATGGCTTGGAGGGTCAGTGGGAAAACTCTGCCACACCATGGTGACAGCAGAGCCCAGGCCACAGGAACCTACAGAGCCACCCAACTACTGCTTCGAGAGCACTCAGTCCATAGACAGTAAGGGGATGGGGAGAGTCTGCAGAGGTCTTTCTACTATCACTTGGATAGGATTCTGCTGCTTTGCTGATACTCAGATCCAGGTTCCCATACTACCATAAAGGAGCAGGGTACCTCCTCACAGCTCCAGGGAAAAGTGGTCATTCAGAGACTACAGAACAGGCCAGGAGAGCAGGGAAAGCCTCTAATAAGACATCAGAGAAATTAATGTACCAGGGGAGTGTTCCAAAAATCAGCAAAAGCTTTGAAAGTACAGTAAATCAGTCATAGGCTGAAGAAATGAGCAAGCAGTAGGGAAAAAAAAGAATCTGACCATAGAAAATTACTTTGGTCCCATGGAAGATCAAAATATACACTCAGAAGATGACAAAGGCAAAGTTTCTGGATCCAAAGTCTCCAAGGAAAATAGGAATTTGTCTCAGGTTATGGAGGAATTCAAATAAGACTTTGAGAAACAAGCAAGGGAGGTAGAGGGAAAAACTCGTAAGCCAAATGAGAGCAATGCAGGTAAATCATGGAAATTAAGTCAGCAGCTTGGTGAAAAAGATACTGAAATAAAAAGCAAAGAAAATAATATATTAAAACCAGTTTGGGTCAAATGGAAAAAAGCAGACCAAAAGGTCAGTGAGGAGAAAAAATTCCTTGAAAAGCAGAGATGATCAGTTGGAAAAGGAGATAAAAATGTTCACTGAAGAAAGTAACTCCTTCAAATGTAGAATGGGGTTAAAGGAAGCTGATGACTTTGTGAGAAATCAAGAAAAAATAAAGCAAGCCCCCCCAAAATGAAAATCTAGAAGAAAACTTGAGATATCAGAAAAAAAACAATCCTAGAAAACAGATCCACAAGAGATAATTTAAAAATTATTGGGCTACCTGAAAATTATTGGGCTACCAGAAAATGATTCTAGACTTCATTTTTCAAGAAATAAGCAAGCAAAATTATCCTGAGGTCTTAGAAGCAGAGGGTAAAAATAGAAATTGAGGAAATCTGCCAAAGAGATCCCCCTCAAAAAACTCCCAGGACTATGGTAGCCAAGTTCCAGAATTCCAAAGTCAAAGAGAAAATACAAGCTGCCAGAAAGAAACAATTCAACTATCATCAATATTACACAGGATTTGACAGCATCTACATTAAGGCTCATAGATTTTGGACTATGATATTCTGGAAGCAAAAGAGTTTGTATATCAACTGAGAATGAACAACTTACTAAAACTAAACACCCTTTTTCAGGGTAAAAAGATGGACTTTTAATGAAACAGGGTATTTTCAAACTTTCCTGTTGAAATGATAAGAGCTGAACAGAGAGTTTAATTATCAAGTACAGGACTCAGGTGAAGCAAAGAGAGGGTGGAAGGGAAATACCAATTAGGAGGAACTTAGTGAAGTTGAATTGTTTGTATTCCTGTGTGGGAAGAAGATACTAATAACTCAAATGAACGTTCTAATTTATAAGAGAAGTTAGAAGGAGCTTTTCTAAAGCACAGGAGGGAGTTGAATATAATGGTGTAATATGGTATAAAGGAGGAGTTAATGGGTGATAAAGGAAGATACTGGGAGAAAGGGAAAGGAGAGGTAGAATGGGCTAAGGTATTTCACCTAAAAGAATCAAGAAAAATCTCTTTCAATGGAATGGAAGGGGGAAGGTGAGAGGGAATGAGTGAGCCTTTATTCTCATCAGAAATGGATCAGAGAGGAAATATCATACAAACTCAATAGGTTATAGAAATCTATCTTACCCTAGGGAAAAAGGAGAGGAAAGGAGTGGGAGAAGGGGAACAGGGAAAGGGAGGGGGAGTGTAGGTGATACAAGAGAGGGAAGATTATGGGAGAGGGTAGTCAGATACAACACACTTCTGAAGAGGTACAGGGAAAAAAAAGGAGATATTAGAATGGGGAAGAATAAAATGAAGGGAAATACAGATAACTAGAAACTGTAGGAAAAAATATGTTAGCAAGTTCTCTGATGGACTTAGGAAAAAGAATACAACCCATCTCAGAGACAGAGCTGAACAGAGACAGTATCTGAACACAGACTGAAGTATACTTTTTTCCCCCTCATTTCATTTCTCTTGTGGTTTCTCTATCTTTTTGGAGGAGAGAGTGGTTTATGTCAAATTTCACAAGATTATTGAGGTAATGTGAAAATAAATAAATAATTCATTTTTAAAAAGAAGCCAATATGAATAAATTTTTTTTACTCAAATTGTTGCATAAAATAAATTGGAAAAATCTGAGTCTGGTTTAGCAGGAGTTCCAACCTGTGCACCACAAAAGTATGAATTTTTCTAAGATCTCAATAAATATTAACAAAAATATAAAAGGACCAAATCTGTCCATTTTTGATTGCTAAACTCCTTGCAGATAAAAACAGGGAGGGAAAAATCATCCTAGCTTATTATGCAATTGGTTATCAAAAAAGGTCAACTTTTTCTGGTAAATATGTTGAAGCAAAGATATTATACATTACTGTGTATAAAAATCAGAACATAAAAATGAATATACCTTTTCTTTTGCTCAGTAATTTTTAAGGAAATAAGTATTCCTTGTGTGATTTTTCTAAATTCCAATCCCATAATCTCATAAGTAGATCATCTTGGTTGTTACAGAAATTTGAAAATTTATTTGTTGAATTCCTTTTTTATGAAGATAACAAAATATTGGAATTTTTGAATATTTCACATAATTCTATGACTTTTGCATTCCTTAACACTTCTTCATATTAGATACATCAAAATGTAGATTGATGATGGGTCTTTTATTTGGTGTGAGTGTGTGTATATGTGTTTTACCTTTAATTATGGCTGATATTGCCTGTGTTTAAGTCCTAATCAATCATTAAATAATTTACTAGGCAGTTGATTACATAAAGCTTAACAACTATCATGAATCGGTCAAGCTAAAATAGTTTTTATATTTTTTAACAAAGATTTATTACATTTTGCTCATTATATGAGGGGTGTGTAGATTTAGCCCTGGGGTCTTAGTTTGTAGATCCATGCTATAGGGCAGTCAGTGGTGCAATGATCACAGCACTGACCTCTGTGTCAGGAAGACAGGCATTCAAATCTGGCATTACAACTTGACACCAGTTAGGTGTATGACCCTAGGAAAATCACTTGACCCTGATTGCCTCACATCCAGGGCCATCTCTAATCATCTTGATTCAAAACTGGCCACTGGATCCAGATGACTCTGGAGGAGAAAGTAAGACTGATGACTTAGCACAGCTGCACTCATTCAGATCCAATGTATGTGCTTGTTATGGCGTCACCACCTTTACATCAAGGCTTTATTCAAGAATGAAGGACAAATATTAATATTATATTTGATAAAGTTGTTTATATTAGTTTCCTATTGTCTGTCTTTATCAGGAGTGACAAAAAATTATTAGGTTAGTACAGGCATAGTACAGGCATTTTATTTACCATACTGTACCAAATCAGTATTTTGCTTTAAAATGCAAAACAAGCAATCAGGAAAAAGGAAACAATTTAAATATTATGGAAACACAAACAGACTTACATCAGGCTCAACAGTGAAGACTGGAGAACCTAGAATACTATATATTGAAAGGCTAAGGACATGGAATTACAACCAAGAATTTACTGCCTTGCAAAATTCAGTATGTAGAGTCAGGGGAAAAGATGGATGTTTAATGAGCTAGAGGACTTCCAAAATTTCCTGATAAATAGACCAGAACTCAACAGATAATTCAGTCACCAAAAACATTACTTAAGAGATGCATAAATAGGTAAATGAAAAGGAAAGGAAAAAAAAGCAAAAAACATGTTAGTCATGTTCATCAAATTGTATACAACCCTATAAGGGAAGATATAACATAACTTTTGAGAATCATATTTCCCTTAGGATAGTTAAAATTATAATTGAAGAGACTGGACTTAGAGGAAAGGGGTATGGTTGCTGCTTGTTTCTCCATGGAAGAGGACCAAGATGACATCACTATGTTTGAGACAAAAAGACCTGATGAAAAGCAGGAATGTTTACTCTAAACTTAAGTGTCTCATTTTCCTTTGACCTACTTTAACTCTGCTGTGCTAACATAGTTTAGCACTTTCTCTGATGAGTGAATCAAACAGTGAAATATGGAAATAATCAATAATTATAACCAAGAAAATAATCATGAGACATCATACCAAAATGTATGGGATGCAATGAAGACAGTTTTGAAGGCAAATTTTATATCTTTAAATGCTTATATGAATAAAATAGAGAAAGATGAGATCAAAGAATTGGGTATGCCACTAACAAAAGCTTTAAAAAAAGAATAAATTAAAGATATCCAATTAAATACCAAAATAGAAATTCTGAAAATCATGAAAGAGATAAGTAAAATTAAAAGCAAAAAATACCATTGACTAAATAAATTAAACTAAGAGTTGGTTTTATGAAAAAAACCTACTAAAATAGATTAACCTTTGGTTGATATGATTAAAAAAAGAAAGAAAACAATCAAATTACCAGTATCAAAAATGAAGTGTTAAATAACCACAAATGAGGAGGAAATTAAGGGATAATTCAGAGCTATTTTGCTGAACTGTATGCCAATAAGTTTGATTACTTGAGTGAAATAGATGAATATTTTTTTAAAAAAATGCAAACTGCCCAGATTAATAGAAGAGGAAATAAAATATTTAAATCACCCCATTTCAGAAAAAAAGATATTGAAGAAAACATCAGTAAACTTCCTAAAAAAATCTTCAGGTCCAAATGGATTTACAAGTGAATTCTTCCAAACATTTAAGGAATAATTAATTCCTATTCTATATAAGTATTTAAAAAATTAGGAGAAGGAGTTCTGTCAAATACCTTTTATGTTGCCAATATTGTAATGATGCCTAAACAAGGAAGAGCAAAATCAAAGAAAATTATGAATGAAACTCCCTAATGAATGTTAATGTAAAAAATTTTATATAAAACTTTAGCAAATAGATGACAGCAAATTATTTCTAGGATAATGCAACATGACCAGGTAGGATTTTACCAGGTAGGCAAGGATGATTCAATATAAAGTAAACAATCAATATAATCGATCATCTCAATAACAAAAGTAACAGAAATCATATTATTATCTCAATATATGTTGAAAAAGTCTAACAAAATACAAAGCCCATTTTTATTAAAAAACACTAGAGAGTATAGGAATAGATAACGTTTTCCTTAAAATAATAAGCAATATCTTTTGTTCCACTTTAACATTTTATTTCTTTTCCAATTATATAAAATAGTAGTATCTACCTATCATTTTTGTAAGGTTTTGGATTTTATACTCCCCCTTCCCTCCCTTCCCCCACAGAAGGCAGTTTGATAGTCTTTACATTGTTTCCATGCTATTCATTGATCAAAATTGAATGTGTTATAAGAGTAAACATAAAGGTAAACATAACCCAGCCTCCCTCCTCCCAGAAGATGAGAAAACTCAAGAAGAGAGAGAGAAAAAAAATGTACTTCAGTCTGTGTTCAGATTCCAATGGCTCTGTCTCTGGGGTGAGTTGCTTTCTGTATCATAAGTCTACCATAGAAGTTGCTTCAATATTTTTCCCACAGTTGCTATTACTAGCTGTACCTCCACTCTATTTCTTCCCACTCTCATTTATTCTATTCTCTTTCTCCTTTCATCCTGGCCCTGTCTAAAAGTGTGTTGTATCTGAGTATCCCTCCCTCAATCTTCCCTCTCTTCTATCACCTATTACCCCTTTCCCTCCCCCCACATTCCCCCTTTTCCCATCCCTTTCTTCTCATTTTTCTCTAGGGTAAGATAGATTTTTCTCACCATATTAAGTGTGTATGTTATTACCTCTCTGAGCCATTTCTCATGAGAATGAGGGCTCACTCATTCCCCATTGCCTCCCTCCTTTCCACTCCATTGAAAAGGCTTTTTCTTGACTCTTAAGTGAAATTTCTTAGCTTCTTCTTCATCTCTTTCCCTTCCTTCCAGTACTTTCCTTTATCACCCATTGACTCCATCTTTTTACTATATAATACCATTATATTCCACTCCTTCCTGTGTCCTGTCTATATATGCTCCTTCTAACAGCTCTTATAAATGATAAAGTTCATATGATTTGTCAATATCTTCTTCCCATGCAGGAATACAAATAGTTCAATATCATTGTGTTCCTCATAGTTAGTCCTTCTCTTCCACCCCCAATATGATTCACAGGATTCCTGTACTTGGAGATCAAACTTTCTCTTCCACTCTGATTGTTTCAATAGGAAAGTTTGAAAGTCCTCTGTTTCATTGAAAGTCTATCTTTTCCCCTGAAAGAGGATGCTCAGTTTTACTAGCTAGTTGATTCTTGGTTGTAAACCAAGATGTTTTGCCTTCCAGAATATCATATTCCAATCCCTACGAACCCTTAATGTAGATGCTGACAGATCCTGTGTAATCCTGACTATGGAGCCTTAGTAGTTGAATTGTTTGTTTCTGGCAGCTTTTAGGATTTTCTCTTTGATTTGGGAGTTCTGGAATTTAGCTATAATATTCCTGGAAGTTTTTCATTTGAGATATGTTTCAAGAGGTGACTGGCGAATTCTCTTGATTTCTATTTTACCCTCTGCTTTTAGGATCTCAGGGCAATTTTGCTGTATTATTTCTTGAAAATGAAGTCTAGGCTCTTTTCCTCATCATGACTTTCAGATAGCCCAATAATTTTCAAATTGTTTCATCTGGATCTGTTTCTGAGGTCAGTTGCTTTTCCAATGAGATATTTCACATTTTCTTATAATTTTGACTTTTTTGGAAGAGTTTTATTTCTTCCTGATTTCTTGCAAAGTAATCAGCTTCTTTTAGTTCCATTCTAGATTTGAAGGAGTTATTTTCTTCAGAGAGCTTTTTTATCTCCTTTTCCAGCTGGCCAGTTCTGCTTTTAAAGGCATTCTTCTGCTCATTTGCCTTTTGTTTTGCTTTTTCCATTTGGCCTAAACTGGTTTTTAACATATTATTTTCTTCAGTATTATTTTGTATATCTTTCCCAACTTGTTGACTTGATTTTCATGATTTTTCTGCACCGCTCTCATTTCTCCTCCCAATTTTTCCTCCATCTCCCTTAATTGCTTTCCAGTGTTTTTTGAGATCATCCATAGTCTGATCCCATTTTCTATTTCTCTTGGAGGTTTTGGATACGAAAGCTTCAATTTTGTCATCATCTGAGTATGAGTACTTCAGTCCGTAGGACTGAAGTAATTTTCTATGGTCAGATTCTTATTTTTCTGTTGTTTACTTATTTCCTCAGCCCAAGACAGCACTTCCAAGGCTTTGGATTTTTTGGGGGGTACACCCCACTGGGACCTTGATTCCTCCGGTCTTATGCTCTCTTGCCTGTACTTTGATATGCAGATGACCACCTCACTTCCCTCTGCCAAGGAGCTATAAGGAGGGATGCTGCTTGGTTACTTAGTATGGAAGCCCAAACTGCAACCTGGATCTGAGTGCAGGCTAGAAGCAGTGCCCTACCCTGAGGGAGAGCAAAAAATTTCTGCAGTCTTCCCTGACTTCCTTACCATCTCCAGGGGGTACAGGCTGCTTTTCTCCAGATTCTCTGCAGATTCTGTGGCTGGTGCTCCTCACTCTACACTCCTTTGGTGTAGCAGAGTACTCTCCCTGCCCCTTCAAGCAGTTGCTGGATGATCTCTGGCCTGGGCTAGACTGGGCTGGGCTACACTGCTTCTGCCACTTTTTTTCCAAAACCTGGTCCTGGTGAAACACACCTTTCCTGTGGAACTGCTAAGTTATCTTGGACTGGGAAAATGTATCATTCAGTCTTTCTGTGGGTTCTGCCCCTTTAACTTTTCCTACAGTCATAATTTGTTGACTTTTGGAGTTTTGGGAAGAAGGAGTTCCTTCGAAAATGCTTCCTCCATGGCACCATCTTGGATCTAAACCCCCAATAAGCAGTATCTAACAAAAACCATCAGCAAGTATTAAATGTAATGGGGGTAAACCAGGAGCATTTCCAATAAGATCAGGCCGGGGAAAAAGGATACTCACTATCACTACTACTATTAATGTGGTATTAGAAAAGTTAGCTTTGATAATTAGGGAAGAAAAAGAAATAGAAGAAATTATAACTGACAATGAGAAATCAAAGCTTTCACTTTGTGGACAATATGGTGATATACCTAGAAAATCAACTAAAAAGCTTCTTAAAACAATTAACAACTTCATCAAAGTAGCAAAATATAAAATAAATCCAAATAAATCATCAATATTTCTATAAATGAACAATAAAGGCCAAGTACAAGAGATAGAAAAAGAAATTTCATATAAAGTAAATGAAGACAACTTAAAATACTTGGGAATCTACCTCTCAAGACAACATCAAAAACTATATAAACACAATTACAATATACTTTTCACACAGATAAAGTCAAATCTAAACAATTGTAAAAACATCAATTGCTCATGGTTTGGACAAGCTAATATAGTAAAAATGACAAATCTGTTCAAGTTAAATGATTTATTCAGTGCCATATCAATCAAACTACCTAAAAGTATTTTACAGAGCTACAAAAAAGAGTAATGAAATTTATGTGGAGCAAAAAATGGTCAAGGGAATTGATTAAAAAAGTGAGGGGAAGGAAGATAGTCTTTACATTGTTTACATTTACATCTAAATTTGCATTTACATCTAAAACTACATTATAAAATGACAGTCATCAAAACTACCTGATACAGGTGAAAAAATAGGGTAATGGACCAGTGGATTAGGATAGGTATAAAGGAAAGAGTAGTAAATGGCCATAATAATCTACTGGTTGACAAACCCAAAGACTTTAGCTTCTGCATTATGAACTGCTAGAAAAACTGGAAAATAGTATGATTAAAAAACTAGACACAGGCCCATATCTTTCACCATATATCAAAATAAATTCAAAATGTGTATAGGATTTAGATATAAAGGGTAACACCATAGGCCATTTAAGAAAACAAAAATACTTTATCTTTCAGGTCTATGGAGAGGGGAGAAATTTATGACCAAGAAAGAAACAGAGAACATGAAAAATTGCAAAATGAATGATTTTGACTATATTAAATTAAAAAGTTTTATACAAATAAAATCAATGCAGCCAAAAACTGAAAGCTGGGAAACAATTTTTGCAGCTAAGATTTATAGTAAATCATCCATTTCTAAAAATATATAGAGAACTGAATTAAATTTTTAAGATTATAAGTCATTCCCCAATGATAAATGATCAAAGATCATGAAGAAACAGTTTTTAGATAAAAAAAACATTAAAACTATATACAGTCAAATGAAAAAAAGTTCACCAAATCATTATTGATTAGTGAAATGCAAATTAAAACAATTCTGACATACCTATAGATTGACTCAGATGGCAGAAAAGAAAACTAATCAATTTTGGAGAGAATGTGGGATAATTAGGACCTTAATTCACTGTTAGTGGAGTTGTGAACTGATCCATTTATTCTGGAAAGCAATCTGGAACTACACCCAAGGAGCAATAAAACTGATTGTACCCATGTACCCAGCAATACCAGTACAAGGTCAATAATGCCAAGGAAATCATAAAACTTGAGAAAAGTCCCACATATTCAAAAATATTTGTAGCTGCTCTTTTTAAAATGCCAAAGAATTGGAAATTGAGGGGATACACATCAATTGGGGGAATGACTGAACAAACTCTGGTATATGAATACAGTACAATTGTTCTGTAAGAAATTATGAATGGTTGAACTTTAGAGAAGCATGGAAAGAATTACATAAACTGATGCTGAGTGAAGAGAGAAGAAGCAAGATGGTGCTCCTTACAGCACTGTGAGGTTATCAACTATGATAGATGCAGCACCTCTCAGGAGTTCAGAAGTCAAGGATAGACCTAAGAGACCTGCTATGGACAATACCATACATATCCAGAGGAAAAAGTCACACAGTCTGAATACATACTATCTTCATTTTTAAAAACTTCTTTTATCTTTTTCCTTCCTTTCCTCATGGTTTTTTTCCTTTCAATAATTAGGTAAATTTTTTAAACATGAATTTATATGTGGATCTTTTATTAGACTGTTCACCTCCATGAGGAGTAGGGGAGAAATGGGAGGATGTTAGAAAAATATGGAACCCATAAATTTAGAAATGGATGAATGTTTAAAAACTACCATTGAATAAAATTGGAAAAAATAAAATAAAATTTCAATGAAGAAAAATAAATTAAATAATCCATCAATCAATTTCCTATGGAAAAATTCCTAGAACCAGATGAACTCACAAATGGATACCACCAACATTTAAAGAGCAATTAATTCCAAAACTATGTACACTATTTCAAAACATAAGTGCTACAAAAGTTCTTTTATGACAGCAGTATGATGCTGATATATCTAACAGGAAGAGTGAAAACAGAAAAATAAAAGTATAAAATAATTTCCCCTCATTAATATTGATGCAACATTTTAATATAAAATACTAATAGGAGATTTAAGTAATATATCACAAGGAGCATACACTATGACCAAATAGAATTTATATCATAAATGCAGGGTGTGTTTGAAATTAGAAAGAATAATTGACCATATCAGTAACAAAACCAAAAAATCAAATGATTATCTTAAGAGATAACCAAGAAGGACAAAATGCAGTACTCCTATTTAAAATAGCAAAGAATAAATGTAATAAATGCAGTTTCCTTAAAAACATAAGTAGAATTAGTTATGAGGGACAAACTTGAACTATTCCCAGAAATATCAGGGTGAAGCAAGCATGCCCATCATCACCCTGACTTAATATTGCATTAGAAATGTTACCTATAGCAATGGGAAAAGAAAAAAAATTAAAGGAATTGGCATGTGCAATGAGGTAAGAAAAGTATCACTCTGCAAAGGATATGATGTTTTACTTGGAGAATGCTAAGTAAATGAACTTAAAAATAGATGACATAATTAACATCTTTAGTAAATTTGCAGAATACAAAATCATTAGCATTTTTATATATCACCATCGAAGTCTATCAGACAGAAGTAGAAATGAAAATTCAATTTTTTTAGGGTTTTTTTTGCAAGGTAATGGGGTCAAGTGGCTTGACCAAGGCCACACAGCTAGGTAATTATTAAATGTCTGAGGCCGGATTTGAACCCAGGTACTCCTTACTCCAAGGCCGGTGCTTTACCCACTATGCCAGCCAGCCGCCCCTGAAAATTCAATTTAAAGAAACGTAACAATATAAAATAATTGGACATTTTCCTGTCAAGACAAACCCAAGAACTAGATTAACTCAATTATAAAATACGCTTCACACAAATTAAGTCAGCTTCAAACTACTGAGAAACTTTTCAATGCTCATAAATAGTCTGACCAATATAATAAAAATGATAGTGCTTTTTGAATTATTTTTACATTATTCTAAAATTATGCTTATTCAGTGACATAACAATCAATTTATCAAAATTATTTTATAGAGCTAGAAAAAAATAACAAAATTTTTATGGAAGAACAAAAGGTATAAAATATCAAGAGAATCAATGAAATGTGAAGGAAAGTGAACCAACTGGATGAACTCTAAAACTTTATTATGAATGAACTCTAAAACTGTATTATGAAGTAGTAAATTACAAATTTGCTAAGAAATACATTGGTGGATGAATAGAATGAGTTAGGTACATGCAAAATTGTGATAAATGATCATGGTAATCTAATTTTTGATAAATCCCCAAATCCCAAGGCCCAAGCTTTGGGAGCAAAAACATTATTTGACTGGGAATGTAGAAAGATATTTTATTAAGATTTTTTCCCAAATATGGGATTTCCAAATGGATTTCCAAATATTATCCCTCCTGCCCCCCTTTCCCCTTTCTTTTTGATGATAAGCTAATGTAGGATGCATGTATATGTATGTATATATATTATATATGTGGTAGGGTGTATGTGTGAGTGAGTGTGGGTGAATGTGATTATCTTATACTTACATCAACCAAAACATTGTCATATTAAGAACTTTTTGCAAGAAGATAGCCAAAAAAATAAAAAAAGGATGGAAGGAAGGAAGGAGGGAGGCAGGAAGGGAGGAAGGGAGGGAGGAAGGGAGGAAGGAAGGAAGGAAGGAAGGAAGGAAGGAAGGAAGGAAGGAAGGAAAGAAGGAAGAAAGGAAGGAGGAAGAGAGGGAGAGAGGGAGGGAGGGAGGCAAGGAAGAAGGGAAAACAAAGAAAAGAAAGAAAGAAAAATGAACAAACAAACAAACAACTTTACAAAGAATGAAACCAGAAGATAATATGGTAAAAACTAAGACCAACATCTCAGATAGTATACCAAGAAAAGTTCAAAATGTATACATGACTTAGACATAAAGGCTGATACCTTCAGAAAATAGAAAAGCAAAGAATATTTTTAGGACTAAAAAAGCACTTGAAAGCATTATGAAATATAGAATAAATTTAATTATATAAATTTAAAGTTTTGACACAAATAAAAACAATATGACCAAGATTAAAGAAAAAAGAATGCAGAAAACTGTGAAAAAATTTAGCAAATGATAAAGGCCTCATTTCTCGATTATAGAGAACTGAGTCCAATTTATAAGATGGCAAGTAATTCTTCAATTGATACTCAAAAGAATTTAATGAGGCAGTTTTCAGATGAAAAAATCAGTCTTGTGAAATAATCATATAAAAAATTCTCTAAATTCCTTTTGATTAGAACCTTCCCCCCCCAATCCCCCATGGAAAGCAATCTGTCAGTCTTTCTTTTGTTTCCATGTTATACATTGATCCAAATTGAGTGTGATGAGAGAGAAATCACATCCTTAAGGAAGAAACAAAAAGTATAAGCGATAACAAGATTAGACAATAAAATATTTATTTTTTTCTAAATTAAAGGGAATAGTCCTTGAAATTTGTTCAAACTCCAGTGCTCCTTATCTAGATACAGATGGTATTCTCCATTGCAGACAGCCCAAAATTGTCCATGTTTGTTGCACTGATGGAATGAGCAAGTCCATCAAGGTTGAACATCACCCCCATTTTGCTGAAAGGGTGTACAATATTTTTCTGGTTCTGCTCATCTCACTCAGCATCACTTCATAGAAATCCCTCCAGGATTCTCTGAATTCCTGTCCCTACTGGTTTCTAATAGAACAATAGTGTTCCATGACATACATATGCCACAGTTTGCTAAGTCATTCCCCAATTGAAGGGCTTTTACGTGATTTCCAGTTCTTTGCCACCACAAAGAGGGCTGCTATGAATATTTTTGTATAAATGATGTTTTTACCCCTTTTCAACATCTCTTCAGGGTATATACCCAGTAGTGGTATTGCTGCATAAAAAGGTATGCTCATTTTTCTTGCCCTTTAGATGTAGTTCCAAATTTCTCGCCAGAAAGGCTGGATGAGTTCACAGCTCCACCAACAGTGTAACAGTGTCCCAGATTTCCCACAACCCTTCCAACAATGATCATTATGCTTTCTGGACATGTTGGCCAGTCTGAGAGGTATGAGGTGGTACCTCAGAGAAGCTTTGATTTTTATTTCTCTAATAATTAATGATTTAGAGCAATTTTTCATATGGCTACAGATTGCTTTGATCTCCACATCTGTAAATTGCCTTTGCATATCCTTTGACCATTTGTCAATTGTGGAATGGCTTTTTTAAAGTATGAAACAGTTCTCTGTATATTGTAGAAATGAGTCCTTTGTCAGAATTATTAGTTTTAAGATTGTTTCCCAATTTACGACATTTCTTTTGATTTTGGTTATAGTAGTTTTATATGTGCAAAAGCTTTTTAATTCAATGTAATCAAAATCATCTAGTTTTTTTTTTTGGTGATGTTCTGTCTCTTCCTTAGTCATAAACTGCTCCCATTTCCATAGATCTGACAGGTAAACTAGTCCTTGGTCTCTTAATTCTCTTATAGTATTGTTTTTATGTCTAAATCCTGCAACCATTTGGATCTTATCTTGGTAAAGGGTGTGAGGTGTTGATTTAATCTCAGTTTCTTCCATGCTAACTTCTAATTTTCCCACCCGTTTTTATCAAGGAGAGAGTTTTTATCCCAATAACTGGACTCCTTGGGTTTATCAAACAACAGATTACTGTAATCATTGCATGCTTTTGCACCTAGTCTATTCCATTGGTCCACTACTCTATTTCTTAGCCAATACCAAACAGTTTTGATGACTGATGCTTTATAATATATTTTTAGAACAGGTAGGGCTAAGAGCCCTCCTTTTGCACATTTTTTCATTAAATTCCTGGAAATTCTTGACTTTTTATTTCTCCATATGAATTTACTTACAATTTATTCTAACTCATTAAAGTAATTTTTGGAATTTTGATTTGTAGGGCACTAAACAGGTAGTTTAGTTTTGGTAGAATTGTCATTTTTATTATAGTAGCTCTACCTATCCATGAGCAGTTAATATTTGCCCAGTTATTTAAATCTGATTCACTTTATGTGAGAAGTGTTTTATAATTCTTTTCAAAAAGTTTCTGACTCTGTCTTGACTAATAGACTCAAAGGTATTTTATATTGTCTGATGTTACTTTGAACAGGATTTCTCTTTCGAGCCCTTTCTGCTATAGCTTGCTAGTCATATATAGAAAAGTTGAGGATTTATGAGGGTTTATTTTATAACCTGCAACTTTGCTAAAATTGCTAATTGTTTCCAGTAGTTTTTTAGGTGATTTCTTGGGATTCTCTAGGTAAATCCTCATGTCATCTGTGAAGACTGAGAATTTTGTCTCTTCCTTTCCAATTCTAGTTCCTTTAATTTCTTTTTCTTCTCTAATTGCTGATGCTAACATTTCTAATACAATATTGAATAGTAGTGGTGATAATGGCTGCCTTTGTTTCACCCCGATCGTACTGTGAATGCCTCTAACCACTCCCCTTTGAAAATAATGCTTGTAGATGGTTTCATAAAGATACTACCAATTATTCTAAGGAATAGTCCATTTATTCCTACACTCTCTTGTGTTTTTTTTTTGTAGGAATGGATGCTTTATTTTGTCAAAAGATTTTTCAGCATCTATTGATATGATCATATAATTACTGATAGGTTTGTTGTTGATATAATTGAATATATTAATAGTTTTCCTGATATTGAACCAATCCTACTTGATCACAATATTATCCCAGTGATAACTTGTAATCATTTTGCAAAGGTTTTATTTAAGATTTTTGCATCTTTATTCATTAGGGAGATTGGCCTATAGTTTTCTTTCTCTGTTCTAACTCTTCCTGATTTAGGTATCAGCACCATATTGGTTTCATAGAAAGAGTTAGGCAGAGTTCTATCTTTCCCTATTTTTCTGAAGAGTTTATATAGGATTGGAACCATTTATTCCTTAAATGTTTGGCAGAATTCACTTGTGAATCCATCAGGCCCTGGAGATTTTTTCCTTAGGAGTTCAATGATGGCTTGTTGAATTTCTTGTTCTGAGATAGGGTTGTATAGGTATTTAATCTCCTCTTCATTTAACCTGGGCAACTTATATTTTTGTAAATATTCATCCATTTCACTTAGATTATCAAATTTATTGGCATAGAGTTGGGCAAAATAATTTTGAATTATTATTTTAATTTCCTCCTCAGTGGTAGTGAGTTCACCTTTTTTCATTTATGATATTCGCAATTTACTTTTCTTCTTTCTTTTTTAAAATCAAATTGAACAGAGGTTTATCAATTTTATTTTTTTCAATAAAACTAACTTTTGGTTTTATTTATTCATTCAATAGTTTTTTTGCTTTTGATTTTATTAATTTCTCCTTTAATTTTTAGAATTTCTAATGTGGTATTAATTGGGCATTTTTAATATGTTCTTTCTCTAATTTTTTTAGTTGTATTTTAGTTCATTGATTTCCTTTTTTTCTAATTTATTCATGTAAGCATTTAAAGATATATAATATATCCACTGAGAGCCAATTTGAGTGAATCCCATAGGTTTTGGTCTGTTGTTTCATTATTGTCATTATCTAGGATAAAATGATTAATTTTTTTCTGTAATTTGTTTTTTCATCCACTCATTCTTTAAAACAAGGTTATTCAGTTTCCAATTGGTTCTGGATCTATATATCCTTGGCCCAATATTGCCTATGACTTTTATTGGATTGTGATCTGAGAAAGATATATTCACTATTTCTGGCTTTCTGCAGTTGATCATTAGGTCTTTTATGTCCTAGTACATTGTGGGGAGCCAGGGTCTCTAACCTGTTTGACGCAGCGCAACAAGAAGACTCAAGGTGGTCATACCTCCTGATGGAACAACATTTCCTTCTTAATTATATATAGGGATTCCATGTATACGCATATTTATAGGTCTATTATTGATTGCAGAACTTACTCATCCTAATAGTGGAATGATTATAAGGAAGGATTTCAGAGAAATGCTTTGAATAAAAGAGCTTGTGAACTCTGTCCAAATTTAACAGGATTGCCTCTCCCTGAGACATACCAAAGGCTTCAACATTATGAAATCTTTGGAAAATACCGCAGTGGGAGTTCCAGGGAGATGTCAGAATATATACAGGGAAAACAGATACAAGATGGGTCAGATAGAATTCCAGGGAAATTGACAGTTTTGCCCCCCTTATCATACACAAGAATATATGATAAAGATGGTGAGAGAATAGTTAGTATAGGTGACCAATATGTGAACTCTAACATCCTTAGTTTATTGGGAAAGAATAAAAAGTCATAGAAACTGTAGCGTCTACCTACAAGAGCTAAAAGGAAAATTGGTTCTTGAAGGAGTCATCAGACGGGTGGACAAACAATAACTACCCTCACTATAAGTTGTGAAGGGAGTATATTGAAAAACATTACATATGCAGCACAAAAACATAAAAACATTCCATTAAATAAATTATATCAAAGACTATTATAAGGAAAGTTCTGTTTAATTAATAACTTTACTATGCAGCAACAAACTAGGCAACAGGCAGATTGAGGTCATCATGGTCTGAGCAGGGACAAGAAAATTAACTACATGATTGATAATCAGACTTGTAACTATTACGAGATGAGACTCATAACCATATGAACTATATGATTAATGATGAAAATTGTACACTTTTGTAACCAAGGAAATAATTTTAGTTTCTTGTTTGGTATGATTCTGAGGCTATAAAAATAAATTTAAGCAGCTGACAGTCAGTCAACCTGATCCTGCCTTTACCCCTTTGTTGACTCAACTCATTTCGCTGACTCTATCCCTCCTGTCAGGTTCCAATGACCCCATGAAGGCTGGACCCCTGCAGTACATGGTCAGTTTTGGATAAATTCCATGGACTGCAGAGAAAAGGTATATACCTTTTTATCCCCATTCACTTTCCTTCATAAGTCTACCAAATCTAATTTTTCTAACCATCTATTTACCTCCTTAACTTCTGTCCTGTTTATTTTATGATTTGATTTATCTAGTTCTGAGAGCTGGAGGTTGAGGTCTCCCACTAGTAGAGATTTGCTGTCTATGTCTTCCTGGAGTTCTTAAAGCTTCTCCTCTAAGAATCTGGTTGCTATCCCATTGGGTACAGATATATATATATATATATATATATATATATGGAGAGAGAGAGAGTCAGTATTGCAGTATTGAAACAACTTTATTGTTTATTGTATCTTTAGGAAGATAAAGGTTCCTGCCTTATCTCTTTTAATGCTATCTATCTTTGCAGCTGCTTTGTCTGAGATAAGGATTGCTGCCCCTGCTTTTTTCACTTAAGCTGAAGCAAAATATACTTTGTTCCAACCTTTTATCTTTTCTCTATATGTATCTCTCTGCTTCAAATGAGTTTCTTGCAAGCAACATATTGTAGGATTCTGTTTTTTAATCCACTCTGCTATTCACTTACATTTCAAGGGAGAGTTCATCCCATTCACATTCAAAGTTATGATTACTAATTCTTCAATGCTATCCATGCTATCTTCCCTCTGTTTGCATTTTTACCCCTTTACCCCCCCTTATCTGTATTCCCCAGTATTTTTTTCTGAATATCACCCCCTTCAGTTTGTTTGCCCTCCTATATCACCTCCTTTCCTTACTTTCCCCTTTCCCTTCCCTTCCTTTTGTTAGTTCCCCCTTTTTCCCCACTCCCCCTCCCTTTCTTCATCCCCCTCCCCCTTTCCCTTTTTAATACTTGAAATGTTAGATTTTTTTAAGTTTACTAAGTATGTGTAAGTTGACTTTAAGCCAAGTCTGATGAGAAGATCCAGGTGTTTCTCTTCTCCTCCCTTCTTCCCCTCTATTACCATATGTATTTTTTACCTCTTACTGTAATGGGATTACCCCATTCAATCCCCTCCCTCCTCCCATCTCCTTCCTGTCCCCCTTTTTAAGGTGGTAGTGTTTTGAATATCATTCTATCTGAGTCATAGAAAATTATGAGTATCTGTCACTTCTAGCTAAGCACATTCTATCTAATAAAGTTAAAATTCTTGAGTTATTAGAGTCTTTTTCCCATCTGGTGTTAAAGCCAGTTACATCCCATTGGATAGCAGTCTCATGGATAGGTCATGAATGTCCATCAATTCTGGCTAGGTATATTCGCTCTGTTAGAGTTATAGTTCTCAAGATTTATGAGAATCTTTTTTCCCCATGCTGGGACATAGACAGTTTCAACTTACTGGATTGCTTTTTTTTCTTTTACTGCCCCCACCCTGTTTTTTGTTACCTTTTCATGTGTCTCTTGAACTTCCTGTTTAATGTCCAAACTTTCTATTTAGCTTTGATCTTTTCATCAGGAATTTTTGTAATTCTTCCATTTTGTTAAATGTCCATCCTTTTCCCTGGAAGAGAAGGCTCAGCTTTGAGGGATAGTGGATTCTTGGTTGCATTCCAAGTTCCCTTGCTCTTTGAAGTATCTTGTTCCAGACCCTTCGATCCCTTAATGTTGATTCAGCCAGCTTCCATGTAATCCTTACTGTGGCTCCTTAATATTTAAATGGTTTCTTTCTGGCTGCTTGCAGGATTTTGTCTTTTATCAGATAGTTCTTTAATTTGGCCACAACATTCCTTGGTGTTTTCAATTTAGGGTCTTTTTCTGGAGGGGATCGATGTATTCTTTCAATAACTAATTTGCCCTCTGGTTCCATGATATCAGGGCAATTTTCCATCATTAGATCCTGTAATATTAAGTCCAGTCTTTTTTCCTCTTCAATAATTTCAAGAAGTCCAATAATTCTTAGGTTTCCCCTCCTCGACCTATTCTCAAGGTTTTGCTGGTTTTGCTGATGAGGTATTTTACATTTTCTTCTATTTTTTCTATTTTTTGATTTCATCTAACAGGTTCTTGCTGTCTCATGAAGTCATTAGTTTCTGCAGACTCC
The DNA here is from genome assembly GCF_037893015.1 of Macrotis lagotis. Lineage (NCBI taxonomy): Eukaryota > Metazoa > Chordata > Mammalia > Peramelemorphia > Peramelidae > Macrotis > Macrotis lagotis. The sequence continues at coordinate 439,419,920 of NC_133658.1, read as the reverse complement.
ATTCTTTTTTTTTTTAGGGAGGAGTTTTCTTCATTAGCCTTTTGCAACTCCTTTTCCAATTGGTCAATTCTACTTTTGCAAGAGCTTTCCATTTGACCAACTGAGGTTTTGAGAGAATTATTTTCTTTTTGTGTTTGCCCAACTGAGGATTTGAGAGATTTATTCTCATTTTGCATTTGTCTAATTGTATTTTCTAAGGATTTGTTTTCTTGTTGTAAGGTATTAATTGTCTCTACCAAATTTTCCAGTTTATTTTTAAACTCCTTCCTTATTTCTTCAAGGAAGTCTTTCTGTGCTGAATATCAGATCATATTATCCTCAGAGTTTTTAAGTCTTTCTGAGTTAGGGTCTTTTCCTTCCAAGCATTTTTCTATGGATCCACTTTTGTGCTGACCCTTCTTCATTTTGCTAAGACCTTGAGCTGGGGAGTGTCTGGTTCACATGGGTTTGAGATCCCTAGAGGATTTACTCACTGAATGCAGTTTCTCTGCCTGGCCAGTAGGAGATGCTGGTTGTTTTCCCTGGAGTGTCTGTGACCTTGATTGAGGCCTTCTTCCTTAGCTTTAAGTGAATGATTGAAGCTATTGAATCCTTTTGTCTTCAATCAATGGTAGGCTTTCCCCTGGGTTGAGGTCATCCCTCTCCCTATTGTCAGCTGGACTGGTTCTTCTGCTCATACAACAGTGCCTAAGGCAGAAGTAGTGTGTAATTGTTCTGGGAAGAGGCCTCAGTTGTAATGGAGGCGTGGACTCAAGAGTTCCTCAGACTAGAGGAGGCCAGGAATGGTGTCTTGCAGCTCTCCTGCACCAGCACTCTTCCCCGAGCCTTGTTGGCAAGCTTCAGAGGGTCTGCACCAACACTAGTGTCTCTGCTCCCTAGTTGACTCAAGCCCCCATGGTGTAGCCCCACCACTGATCCAACAGCTCCCTCTCTGGGGCTGTCAGACTCTCCAGCTTCAATTCAGCTGATATTCTGGCTGATCCAGGGCTGATACACCCTCTGCAACCAGACTCACCCACCTGGACTCACCCAAGGCTGCTGTGGGAGACAAATCCTTAGGTAGATGTTCTTTCTCTTAGCTTTTCTTTCTGGGTTTTGTGGGTCAGATTTCTGTTAAGAAGGTTGTTTTATATAATAGATGGGGAAAGATCAGGAGACTTTAGAATTGAGCCTGTCTTCTCTCCACCATCTTGGCTGGAAATCCAGGAGCTTTTTTATAGGAGGTCTGTGTATGTGTTTGAATTTTCTTTACTTATTTAGAAAATTCAAAAAAGAGTGAAGTACAGGTGTCATCTGCTGATGATTTTTGTATCCTTCAACTTTATTAAAATTGTTGATTATTTCAGCTATTTTTTCGTTGATTTACTTAGGATTCTCCAGTGAGCTCCAATGAGTTGGCAACGACTTGGAAATTGAGGGGGTGCCCATCAATAGGGGAATGGCTGAATAAGTTATGGTAAGACTATTATGGAATACTATTATTCTAAATAAAATCATGAGTGATCAGACATTTAAAAACATGGAAAGACTTACATGAACTGATTCTGAATGAAGTGAGCAGAACCAAGAGAATATTGCACACATTACCAGGAACATTGTGTGGTGATTAACTGTAGTGGAGTTAGGTCTCCTCAGCGGTTAAATAACCAGACAATTCCAAAGGACTAGTGATGGATACCATCCACATCCAGAGAAAGAACTATGGAGTCTGACTACAGACCAAAGCATAATATTTTCCATTTAAAATTTTTATTTTTTGCTTTATGCTTTTTTTAACTCTTTCATGAATTTTTTTTGTTCCTTTTGGCTCTGATTTGTCTTTTACAATATGACTAATATGGAACTTTGCTTAACATAGTTATTTATTCACATATAAGCTATTTCAACTACCCATGGTCAAAGGCAGTGAGGAGGAAGAAAAGTATGGAACTCAAAATCTTACAAAATGAATGCTGAAAAAAATCTTTGCATGAAGTTGAAATAATTATTTAAATTTAAAAAATCGGCTTACAAAAGTTCTCTAAGATAGAAGAGTTTAGAGGTTTAAACCTGATAAAAATGATTATGAAAGTTTTGAAGTAGAGTTCTGACAAAAACATTCCCATCTGAAATACCAATGTTTTCACTCAGATGATAGCTTTGTACACCAGAGACTCTCCAGACAAATGAATTCCTTACAAGGCTCCATATTTGTACATGGTGAAAGCAGAGGGCTTCATCAGAATAATTCCCAGGTATTCACAAGTATATCATGTGGACTTAGAAGTGACCTATATCACCAGATATCACCTCAGCACATTTACGCTTTCCAGAGCACAGAGACTGAAACATCTGATTTGTAATGCTTTTAAATCCTAAAATATGACAAGAGACTCCAGAGAGATAGACAGATGAGCAGTCAGAAAAAGACACAAAGAGAAACAGATACATAAACATTCAAAGAGAGATAGGGATACTGAGACAAGGAAAGAGACAGAGAAAAAGGGAACAAAGAGAAGAGGGAAGAGGGTGGGGGGGGGTCAGGGATAGGGAGAGGGAGAGCAGGAGAGATTCATCTAATCTGTTTCCAATACTTAATTAACACAGAAAGTTTTGTTGTAAATATTTTGGAGTATAGTTTTGTACAAAATCACAGTGTCACTTTCTTTAGTTTTGGATATGTTTAGTTGGTTTGCAAAGGTTTTTCCTTTCTTTTTTAATTGGGGGAAAGGAAAAAGGTGTTAGCTATGGGGATAGCAAAAAAGGAAAGGTAAAATGATAACAATTTTGAAATGTTATTAAAATATGAAGGAAGGTCAGAAAGAAACAGATCAGAAAGACAATATGGAAAGTAAAATTTTGCATTGATATACTTTTTAAAAGAATGGAAAATATCTAGAAATTCATACACAATGCTCTTTATTCATCTTATTGCAAATATATATATATGTATACATGTATATATATTCATACATATAATGTATATCCTGCTCAGATATCAAAATAAGAAATGCTTTCTACCACAGTATTATTACAGATTATTTTATGCAAATCACAAAGTAGATACACAGGAGTCAGAAGATCAAGTTAAAGGACTCCCACAGCAGTGGGACTTTGAAATAGCAAACTGTCATTTGTAGCTAATTATCCCTCTCTGGGGGTCCCCCAAATCTGCATCCTAGTTCTTCTTCAAACTCTTGAGAGATGGTTAGTGTATTATGACTAACCTCTGAAATCATCATGATTATTGATAATTATACTGAGCAATATTCCTAATTTTGTCAACATTTATTGTTTTCTTTATATTGTTGTCACTGTATAAAGTGTTCTTTTTGATAACTTCACTCTGAATCAGTTTCATGACATCATAATTAAGTAACACAACTTGTTCATTCATTTCCCAGTTTACGAGGCACCTCCTCAAATTCCCATTTTTTTGACATTTAGAGGTAAGCTTTTGCTTAGAACTAATATTTCCCTTAATCTACCCTCCCACTATTTTTTGCTTCGTCCTTTTCTTCCTTTTCCTTCTATTTTCCTGTTGAAATGTGTGGCATAATGGACAGAATACTAAGTTGGGAATCAGAAAAGTCAGAGTTCAAACCTAATTTCAGACATCTACTAGCTATATGATCATTGGCCAATTCATCACTGTTTGTCTCATCTGAAAAATGAGCTGGAGAAGGATTTGTGCAACCACACCTTTACATTTTCCAAAAACAAAAACAAAACAAAAGAAAACAAAATATCAAAATGAGTTCAAGAAGAATTGGCCACAAAGAGAATAATTAAAAAAATGTATTCACCTCTGTGTATGTGTTTGAATTTTCTTTACCTATTTAGCAATTCAAATAAGAGTGAAATACAGATGTCAGCTATTCCCTCCCATCAGGTGTTTTTGTTTATCTTATTCACCTGATTTCTTCCTTGTGTTAATATTATTTTTCCCCTGTCCATTCTTCTTTAAGAATCATTAATTATTCTAATTAGACTTTCTCCTTAGGGAGGCAATCTCCCCATAACTGAATGCTAATAGTTTATCCTTGTTTAGTCTTTATGTTCCTGCTTATGCTAAAAGGAAAAGGGAAGACAGGGGAAGGAAGACTGGTAGTAGCTGTTTATACTATGCCTATTATGTTATAGCAACTCTGCTAACTGCTTTTTTACAAGGTTAACTCATTTTATCCTAACAATAATTTGATGTTTACAGGTGCCATTATTGTCCCCATTTTATAGTTGAAGGAACCAAGACATAAAAAGATTAAGTGATTTGCTCCAAAGTTGCAAAGCTTCTGTCTGAGGTCAGTTTTAAAGTCAGGCTTTCCTAATCCCAAGTCAAGTCTTTTATCCATGGTACCACTGGGTGGTTCTAGGAATTGGATTCAGAGAAAGAGAATTATTCATTCTTGCTTGTGTTTTTGACTCTCTTAATTCTATATTTGAACCTGTGTTTTTTCATGATTCTTGCCTTTTAACAGGAATTTTTAAAAATCTTCCCATAAATTAAAGATCCATAATTTTTCCTATTAAGCTTCTGTTCAGTTTTGATGGGTAAGCTGTTCATGGCTGTAAACATTTAGGAAGTTCCCCCTTCTTTATAGCTTTGGTTACTAAATCATTCATGATCCTGACTGACTGATCAGGTCTTGAATTGTTTCTGCTTGCTTGTAGGACTTTTGCCTTGATCTGGAAGCTCTGTATTTTGGCTAGAATATTCCTGGAAATTTTGATTTGGTTTTTTCTCTCAAGAGATGACCAATATGTTTTTCTATTTTTATTTTGTCCTCTGATTCTTTTTTATTTATTCATATTTCTTTTTAACCTTATTTTCCTTTTTTTCTAATAGGATCGAGCTCATCATTTATTTTAGCCCAGTAGTATTTCAACCCAATTAAACATCACAACTTCTTTGGTTATTTCCAACTGATAGGAAATCCTACAGTTTCTAGTTATTTGTCAATGGGAAATGAGTTGCTAAAAACACTTAGAACATATATCTTCTTTTCCCTTAATTATCTTCAAAAATTGACCAAATATAGGTGTTGCTAGGAAGTTTGATCTCTGGGTATTAATCCCGATGACTCTACAGAATGGTTGGATTAGTTCACAATTCCACTAGACGTGAAGTAATGACCCATTTTTCCACATCCCTTCTAACATTTGCCACTTTCCCTTTCTATAATTTTAACCAGTGTGATAGGTATAGAAAATATTTCAAGGTTGTTTCTGTTTGTATTTCTCTAATTAGTAATGATTTAGAGCATTTTTCATATAATTATGAATCATACTAATTTCTTCTGAAAATTATGTATTCATGTTCTTTGACCATTTATCAATTAGGAAATGACTCAGATTTTTATAAATTTGACAAAATTCTTTATATATTTTAAATATGAGATCATTTACTGAAAATTGCCTATAAAAATGATTTCCTAAATTTCTACTTTTCTTCTGATTTTGTTTACAGTATTTTTTATTTGTTTAAAATCTATTTAATTTTTTTTTAGGTTTTTTCCTAAGGCAAATGGGGTTAAGTGGCTTGCCCAAGGCCACACAACTAGGTAATTATTCAGTGTCTGAGCCTGGATTTGAACTCAGGTACTCCTGATTCCAGGGCCAGTGCTCTATCCACTGTGCCGCCTAGCCACCCCCAAATCTATTTAATTTTATGTAATTGAAATGATTCATTGTACACTTTGCTCTCTATCTCTTGCTTATTTTTAATTATTCCCCTATTCATAAGTCTGATTAGTAATGTGATCATTGTTCTCATTTTCTCGTAAAAATTCTTTATAAACCTACCATTGCCCACTTTCTGCCATACTTTCCACCTTTCCCAACAATTTTTTCCAAATAATTGATTTTCATTCTAAAAATCTAAAATCTCTACACTTATCAAGTACAAGTACAGTTACTGCTATAGATTATATAACTACTGTCTTCCATTGATCTGTTATTCAATTTCTTAGTCCTAGGCAGATACTTTTGATAATTACTGACTGATAATAAAGTTTGTCGTCTCATCCTGTTAGACCTTTCTGAATGTAGCCTCTCTAAGTAGTTCAGAAATCTAGGAGAATCCTGGAAGACCTGTTATAGACAAAGCCATCCTCAACCAGAGAAAAACAAACAAAAACCTGATTCTGAATGGATACTATATTCATTTTAAAAAAAAAACCAAAATGGTTTTCTTTCTTTTTCTTTTAGTCCTAATTCCTCATAAACAAAATGACATATATGTAAACATGTTAAACACAAATGTTTGCACACAACTTTTACTAGATTGTTCTCCACTGAGTGGTGGGAAGGGAGGGTGGTAGAAAAATGTGTAACTCATAAATACACAAGCGGATGAATGATGAAAAAACCTTCATAATATGTAATTAGAAACATAAAAAAAGAACTGTTATAAATATTTTTGTACTTGTGGCTTTTTTCCCCTTTTTAAAAATTTCTTTGGGATACAGACCTAATATTGGTATTTTTGGTTCATACAGTATGCATTTTAAGTGCTTTTAATAAAAATGAATATTGAACAGTAGCAAAAGCTTTTTCCTGCATCTATTAAATTATGATTTTATAACTTTTATTATTCCTAGACTCATATGAATAATTTATCCCATGTTAATTTGGAAATATATTGTAATCATTTAATCATTTTTCTATTGGATTTTTTCATCCATAGAAATCATTATACTATTCTATAATTTTCTTTTCCTAATTTTACTCTTCCTTGTTAAAGCATCAGTATCATATCTGAATAAAAGGAATTTGGCAGGATATTTTTTAACATGGTATTCCATTTAATATTTTTAATGTTGGAATTAGTGGGTTGTTAAATATTTTATAAAATTCACTTGTAAATTCATGTGGATACTTATCTCTTATGAAATTCATTTATGGTCTTATGTTTTTTTAATTCTTTCATGAGTTTTGTACTCTTGATTCATCTTTCACATCATGACAAGGAAATATATTTACCATAGTTATGCATGAATAATGTATTTCAAATTACTAACAGTCACAGGGAGGAGGAAAGGAGAGTGAGAAAAATGGGAAACTCAAAATCTTACAAAAAAGTGAATGTTGAATACTATCATTGCATGTAGTTGGAATAATGAATAAATAAATTTAATTTTAAAAAAAGAATTCTGTTCACAGAATTTCTCCAAAACGAAATGTTTCTATAACACAGTCCTTTTGACTTTAGCGATTAAGTTTCAAGGGAATGTATGTGACATATAACAATTACCATTTGAAATATCAGTGTTCCCAATCAGATGATGGTCTTATACAACCATAATCTCTTACAAAATTTCATATTTGAACAAGGTGAGAGCAAAGGTCTTCAGCAGAAAAAATCCAAGGTATTCATAAATGCACCATGTGGACTTGGAAGAAACCAGTAAAAGCAGCTGTTATTGCAGTACAACATTTCCCACATCACAGAGACTGAACTCCTCTGACTTTCAACTATTTTAGCTCCTATAATATATCAGGTGATTCCAGAGAGGGGGACAGACAGACAGACAGAGAGACAGTGAGAGATACAGAGAAAGACAGAGAGAGATTTGGGGGTGAGAGAGAGAGAGAGAGAGAGAGAGAGAGAATATAAGAGTATGAATGGGAGAGATTCATGGGCATCTACTTTGTTTCCAATTGCTAGGTATCACAAAAATGCTATTATAATTCTTTTGGAGTATAGTTTTGCACCTAAGTCAAAGTGTCAATTTCTATTTCTTGAATATATTTAGTTGTTGCAAAAGTTTTTTTCTTTCTTTTTTATTTGGGAGTAAGGAAGAAGGGTTAAATTATGATGATGCCAAAGAGAAAAAGGAAAGGAAGAAGAATAAATTTTTTGAAATGTTATTAAAAATATGAAGAAAGTTTTAAACAAAGCAGAGATAAGGGGCCGGCTAGGTGGTGTAGTGGATAAAGCACTGGCCTTGGAGTCAGGAGTGTACCTGGGTTCAAGCCACTTAACCCCATTTGCCTTGCAAAAACCTAAAAAAAAAAAAGCAGAGATAAGCAAGCTAATTTGGAAAGTAATGTTGTCTATTGATTTTATACTTTTTAAAAAGATGGAAAAGAACTACAAATTTATATAAAATATTCTTTGTTCTATATTGCATTTATACATGTATATATGTAGTCATGTCAGAAATATTTTCTTTAGTGGTGTCTTTGCAGATTTTTTAATGCAAATTGGAATTGTGGGTGCTCAGGAGCCATCATACTGAGTAGTTGGACTTCCACACCAGGGTTGTCCTTAAAACTTTGAAATAGCAAATGGTGAATTGTGTGGCTAAATAAGTAGCTCCTGATGTAAAGACTTATAAACATAGTAATGCTGTAGGTGGAAAAAAATTTTGCAGTTTTTTACACTGTTAAATTCTGTCTGAGAAAGACAGAAGAAATATTTGTCCAGTTAGAAGAATTTTATCTGCCCCTGTGATGTAAATTGACTCCTATTGATCCATTGTTAAATATGAATTCTTAATGCTTCCTCATTCCCACCCTGCCCCAGCTTCCAATCTTTTTCCTGATTCCAGTCACTTAGAGAAGGAGGAATTCCCTTTTACCCACAGTCTTTCTGTATCCAGAGAGTGGGCAAGACTATAAAAGTCTGGTCTGGATGCCCCTCATAACACAAAGACTGGCTCAAATCCCAGCCCAGTCAATTTTCCTGAAACACTTTCTCTCTGTCTCTCTCTCTCTCTCTCTCTCTCTCTCTCTCTCTCTCTCTGTCTCTGTCTCTGTTTCTGTCTCTGTCTCTCTGTCTCTCTCTCCACCTCTCTCTCTCTCTCTCTCTCTCTCTCTCTCTCTCTCTCTCTCTGCCAGGCTTGTATAATAAATTATAAGTGGTTTTAAAATCCCAGGGCTGGGCATGAATTCTTTCCCCTTTCAAGGCCTCTCCAGTCTTCAATTGGTGACACTGATCCAGGGCCTTCTCTGGGAGTCCCCCAAATCTGCTTCTTAGCTCTTCACCAAACTCTTGGGAGATGGCTACTATGTTTCATGATTAGCCTTCTGAACTCATCATAATTAAACTGAGTAAAATTCATTTTTCAACATTGTTTCTTCATATTGCAGCTATATAAATTGTTCTTCTGTTTCTGAACTTAACTCTGCATCAGATTCATTAAATCACATTTAAATACCACAACTTGTTCCCTCCTTTCCCAGGTTATGAACACTTCTTCAGATTCCCATTCTTTGACATGTAGAAGTCTTTTTTCCTATTTTTTCCCTTAATCTGCCCTCCCAGTAATTTTTCTTCTTCCTTTCCCCCCTTTTCCTTCTCTTTTCCTGTTGAAATAGGTGGCATAATGAATGGATAGAATGCTAGACCTGGCATCAGAAAGGCCAGAGTTAAAATCTGACTTTAGACATATGCTAACTGTGGGACCACTGGACAAATCGCCCTGTTTGCCTCACTGAAAAATGAGCTGGAGATGATTATATCCAACCACATCTTTGCCTTTGCTTGTAAAAAAACAAACCAAATGAGTTCATGAAGAGTCAGACACACATAAAATTGTGACAGTTTTCTACTTAGCTCTATGTGTGTGTTTGAGTTTTTTCCTTGTATTTAGATAGTTCAGGTAAGAAGGAGGTGCAGGTGTCAACTACCCTTCCCACTAGGGGCTCTGTTTCCCTGGGCACTCTGATTATGGGACATCATTTTCCAGAATTTTTATTCCCTTTCTCCCCTTGATGAATATTCTTCTTCCCATCTCCATTCTTTTCTTAGAATCATTCAGACACATTACAATCACTCTCACTTTCTGTCTAATTAGACTTTCTCCATAGGAGCAGTATCTCCTCCTATGTCAGTGCAAGGAGTTGATCCTTATTTAGTCTTTATATTCCTGTTTATGATAAAAGGAAAAGGAAGACAAGGAGAGGCAGGATGATAGTAAGTGTTTCTACAGTGCCTACTATATTCCAGGAACTCTGCTACCCGTTTTTACAATATTATCTCATTTTATTCTAACAACAATCCTAGGTAATAAATGACATTATTATCCTTATTCTATAGCTGAAGTAAACAAGGCAAATAAAGGTTAAATGATTTACCCCAGTGTTACTAAGTTGGCACGTGAGATCAGTCTTGAACTCAGTTTTTCCTTCAGGCACAGTCTTTTATCCTCCATACCACTGGTTGGTTCTAGGAGTTAGTTTCAGTGAAACAGAAGTTTTCATTAATGATGGCATTTTCATTTCTTTTAATTCCCATATTTGAAGTTAAGTGTTTCGACATGGCCTTGGTCTTTTATCAGGAAGTCCTTAAAACCCTCTTTTAAATTAAAGATTCATATTTTCTCCTATTAGATTTTTTATTCAATTTTACTGGATAAGGTGTTCTTGGCTGTAAACTTTTAAGATGTGTGTTTTAAAAACTTTTAACTTCTTTAAAATGGTGGTAACTAAATCATTTGTGATCCTGACTGTCACTGTTCAGGAATTTGAATTCTCTCTGGTTGCTTGAAGGACATGTTCCCTTGAACGGGAAACTGTATTTGAGGTAGAACATTTCTGTATGTTTTAATTTGTTATTTTCTATCAAGAGATGACCAATGTATTCTTTCTATTTTTATTTTGCCCTCTGATTCCCTTTTCTAAATCATGTAAATTTATTTTACTTATTTTCCTTTTTTTGTTCTACAGTCATTGCACTCATAATGTCTTTTATTCCAGTAGCATTTCATCCCAATTAAATATCGTACCTTATTCAGTAATCCCCAAATGATAGGCAGTCATGGGGGTTCCAGTTTTTTTGTCAACAGAAAGTGATCTGTTATGAATATTTTAGAACATATTACTTTTTTCTTTATTCCCTCATTATCTTCATAAATAGACCAGATATTGGAATCGATGAAGTATACAATATAGGGTATATAGGGTACAGAAAGTTTGATAATTCTAGCCATTATTCCAGATTGCTCTACAGAATGGTTTGGTCAGTTCACAATTTCACCAACACTGAATTAGTGGACCATTTTCCCACATTCCTTCCAACATTTACCACTTTCCCCTTTTATCATTTTAAACAGTCAGGTGGTTATAAAATAGTATTTCAAGACTGTTTTCCTTTGCATTTCTTTGCATCTAGAGCATTTTTCATATGACTAAAAATAATATTGATTTCTTCTTCAGAAAATTGCTGGTCATATCATTTGACCATTTATCATTTAGGAAATAACTCAAATCCTTATAAATTTGACAATGTTCTTTATATATTTTAAATATGAGATAAACTGTCTATAAATTTTTTCCAAAACTTCTTCTTTTCATCTGATCTTGGCTATATTTATTTTATTTGTACAGTATCTATTTAATTTTAAATAGTTGAAATGATTCATTTAACATTTAACTTTGCTCTCTATATCTTGTTTATTCTTAATTTGTTTATCTATCGATAACTCTGATATGTATTATGCTCCTTGTTCTCATTTTCTTGCAAAAATCCTTTTTTTTAAAATCTAGGTCCACTTCCTACCATACCACTTTCCAGCTTTCCCAACAGTTTTTGCCAAATAATTAATTCTTAACCCAAATCTTAAATCTTTATACTTGTCAAGTATGAAGTTTATTATGTTTATTTGTGACTGTAAATTATATATCTTCTATGTTCCATTGATCTATCATTTAATGCCTTATTCTTGTATCCTTTTGATTATTACTGCGTGATAATATAGTTCATGTTCTTATATCTTTCTCATTTCCTTTTCTTAAAAACTATTTCCTGCAATAGTCTGGACTTTTTATTTTTTAAATAAATTTTGTTATTATTTTCTCTTAATCAGTAATAAAATAATTGTTTTGGCAATTGAATTTGGTAATTGGCATTCTATTTATCAATTAAATTGGATAAAATTGTTATTTTAATATAACGATCCTACCTACTCATGGACAGTAAATATTTCTCCTGTTATTTGAATCTGATTTTATATGCATAATAATTTTTTATAATTTTGCTTATATAGTTCCTGAGTTTGTTTTAGCTAGTGTTCTATGAGAAGTTTTATATGACCTAGTATTATTTTTAATGTAATTTTTGTAATTATTTTCTCTCACAGATTTTTGTTCATGACATATAGGAATAACTATGATTTTTATGTATTTACATTGCATTCAGATACTTTGCTAAAATTATCAATTATTTCACTTAACTTTTTAGATGAATCTTTGGGATTTTCTACTTGGTTAGAGTCATTATTGAAAGGCATTTGGAATGGTCTGGGGGGAGAACTTCTGGGTTTCAGTCTTCATTTCACTAATAAATATTGAATAATAGTGGTGATAATAGTGGCATCCTTGTTTCACCCCTGATCTTATTTGGAATATATTAAATTTATTCCCATTAGATACAAGGCTTGCTGATGGTTTTACTTGATTATTGTTTATTATTTTTAGGAAAAATCCATTTTTTTCCCAAGTCTCTCTATTTTTTATAAAGCCTTAGGCTTTTGTGCTGGACTTGAACTCAAGTCCTCCTGACTTCAGTGCTGGTGATTTATTCACTGTGCCACCTAGCTGCCCTCTCTATTTTTTAATAGGAATGGATGCTGTACTTTTTTAAAAGCATCCATTGAGATAATCATATGATTTCTGCTTTACTTTTAGTTTTTTGCAAGGCAAATGGGGGTTAAGTGGCTTGCCCAAGGCCACACAGCTAGGTAATTATTAAGTGTCTGAGACCAGATTTGAACCCAGGTACTCCTGACTCCAGGGCTTGTGCTTTACCCACTACACCACCTATCCACCCCTGATTTCTGCTCTTTTGTAAATAGTATAGTCAATTATGCTGATAATTTACCTAATATTGAACCAACCCAACATTCTGTTATAATTCCCACTTCATCATACTGTATTTTCCTATTTAAAATTTTCTGTGATCTATTTGCTAACATTTTATTTAAATTTTTGCTATTAGAGAAATTGGTCTATAATTTTCTTTCTTACTTTTGGTTCTTCCTGGTTTACCTGTCAGAATTTATGTTCCAAAATGAGTTTCAATGACACAGAAATAAGCCTTGGAAAAGAAAGATCCTCTTGGAAGAAAAGGACAGGGAAACAGGAAATAAATATTCTCAGAAAAGAAAGATGATTAAAGGAGATCCTAGGGGAAGTTGTTACTGAAAAAGAAAAGGTAACCACAGACCTTGAAATAAAATTCTTCAGTATCATTTGTCCTTGGGCTCTCTCCTTAAATCAGTATTCTCAAAGCCCCTCTAAAAGACAAATTTATATGGAGTCTTACTCCTTTCCCTCACTGTGTCTCTTACATATAAATGATCCAGTCCTCATCTTTATTTGGAGATGCAGCATCTTGTTGCCTCTTTCCCTGGGATTGTGACTTGGCTTTTCATGGTGTCTGCATACTATTTCTCATTGTCATTCTCATCATTTTTAATAACTGAGACTCTCCCTAGTCCCTTCCCTGAAGTCTAGAAGACCCAATGCATCTAGGAGCCTCTGGGGGTAAATCTTTTTTTTGTTTGTTTTATTGAAAACTCAACTTAATTTATTTTTATTTTTGTACAAATGATGTTTTTTATACATTACTAAAATATTTTTGTTTAAGAGTTAACATAATATACCCTCCCCCCAAAATAGATGCTCATGAGCAACAAAGTAAAGATAAAAAATTAAAAATAATGATAATAATAATAATAATAATAATAATAATAATAATAATGGTAGTCAGGTGGCACAGTGGATGGAGCATTTGCCCTGGAGTCAGGAACACTCAAGCCCAACTGGCTCCAGACACCCAGCAATCACCCAGTAGTATGACCCTGGGCAACCTACCCTAACCCCATTGTCCTGCAGAAACAAAAAAAACAAAATAAAATAATAATAAAAATGATAATAATAATAACAGTAGTAGTAGTAGGGGTGGTCGGGTGGCACAGTGGACAGAGCACCATCCCTGGAGTCAGGAGCACCCGGGTCCAAATCCGGACCCACACACCCCACAATCACTCAACTGTGTGATCCTGGGCAAGCCACCCCAAACCCATTGCCCTGCAAAAACAAAAAAGAACCCCAAAAATAATAGTGGTATTAGTAGTAGTAGTAGTAGTAGTAGTAGTAGTAGTAGTAGTAGTAGTAGTAGTAGCGGCCAGGGGGTCCAGTGGATAGAGCACCAGCCCCAGAGTTAGGAACACCCTGGTCCAAATCCGGCCCCAGACACTCAACAATCACCCAGCTATGCAGCCCTGGGCAAGCCACCCAACCCCATTTGCCCTGAAACCCCCCCCAAATAATAATAAAAATTGTGCTTCAGTCTGTATTCCAACAACTCCAGCTCTGTCACTGGTGGATCACATTCTTTATGATAAGTCCATCACAAAAATTACTTCCATATTTTTCCACTGTTGCCATTGCTGATTGTAACTCCCTGTATTCATAGCTCCCCACTACCATATACTACATTTTCTCTCTCTTTTCACTCTGTTCCTCTTCTTAAATGTACTGTACGGTAGCTTAGTGGCATAGCAGACTGATCACTGGCTCTGGGGCCAAGAGGCCCTGAGCCCACATACCACCCCTAAGGACGAGCAACCAATCAGTTTTGTGATCCTGGACAGGCCATCCAATCCAGCCCCTAGTAAGAAGTCAAAAAGAAAATGTGTTATATCTGATCACTTTCCCCCACGGTCTACCCTCTCTTCCATTGCTCACATCCCCCCCTTCCCCCTGTAACCCTTCTCTCCTTCCCCATTGAGTAGATATGCTGTTTCCTCTCTGAGCCACCTCTGATGAGAGCAAAGGTTCCCTCATTTCCCCTCACCTTCCCCCTTTCCATATCATTGCAATAGCTCATTGTTGTTGCGGTCCACTCTGGGCAGCCGGGTCTCAGTTTATTTCACACAACTCTTCGGGGAGCTCCGCTGGACATGTCCCGCATGTTCAATAATGAAAGTCAGCCAGTAAGAGATAAGCAAGGAGTTTATTGCAGGTATATGCTACATCTCTGACTCACATAGTTGAAATAAGGGCATATATAAGCCTAGTCCCCTTGTATCAGCATCCCTCATCTCCAGGCCTGTGGAAGTGTAAGGGGCTTGCCACAAAAGGTCTGTATCCTGGAAAAATGTGGAATCTTTAACAAGATAAAGATGAAAGGTAGAGAGATAAGTACCAGAACTCCTTCCTGGGACAGTTGAACAATATGAGGATGAAAGGCAGAGGGATAAGGACAAAAGGTCCTTCCTGAGAATATTCAACAAGATAAGGATGAAAGGCAGGAGAACAAAGAGAGAGAAGGGCCAGAGCTCCTTCCTGAGTTCAGAGCACTCTGGTATGGAACTTCCTGTTGTCCCAGGTCTCAATGACTCTCAGGATGAACACCTCATGGCCACATACTCTATCTATTATCCCCTTACAATTCCCCTTTCTTGTTTAAGTGCAAAGCGCCCTATAGATTCCCAGAAAAGGGTTGTCTTGGAGGATCAACAAAAACATCAGTCAGAACCTTTCTTATGCATGAGATGAGGACTTGCATCACAAGGGGCACACACAAGCAAAATAATAAAAGTCCAATACCAAACAATATATAAGGTAAAAATACATGCAACAGACCACCAGATTGAGCATGAAAAAACCGAATCAGCTTATCTGAAACCTGATTAGGTCGTAGATCAGAATCTGCTGCCTGGTCAATATAATCAGCTATTTGGGCTAATTTTGACAATTCTAATGTAACATTTTCCATACTCAATCCATGCAGCTGGGCTCTAATAACATTCTATTCTACTTGAGATTCATTATATTGCGCTTTGGTCAAACAATATTGATTATATCTATAATCACATTGTAACCTTTGTTGTAATTCCAAATATTGTACTTCTTCTCCCAGAAACATAGTGGCTTTCTGCAATTGATATAATGCTTTATAAAATTGCTCATCTACCTGAAGCTGATGTTTAAATCCCACCGAAACATTCTGCATTAATTCTTGTAAGCCCTGTGCTTCAACTATTTGATTCTGAGTATTAGATATTGACATAGCAAGAGCTGTAGAAGCCACAATGGCTTCTACCAATAATGTAATGCCCAAAACAACACAAGAAATACATCTTTTCGAACGAGTTTGAATTGTGCTCATATGATCATCCAAAAGGCTAAAGATATGATCACTTTTAGTTCTAAACCAATCATTTGCTTTAACTACAGTGAAGGCATAATGAGGTCTAGTCACAATAAATATGCGACTCCCAATAGAGAGACACTGTCCCAAACATGTTATGACTATGCAGTTTATACAAGTTATATTATATACATCTGGAGAATAATTGGTCAAGGTCAGTGAGGAATTATCTTCTGTAGCTACAAGGAAAGCATATCCTTTACCTATGCATACTCGGCCCATTATGGAGATGTTATTAGCAATATTACTGGCTGGATCTAGACCAGATAATTCTGGCATACCCTGCACTGTTGGCCCTCCTACTGCAGCGATTACTTTTTCAATCCCTTTCACTAATTTTCCTGTCTTATGGTAATATTGTTGTCTCGGATATTCTGCAGCCCCTCTATCTATCAAATCCCGAGTAGTATTGTGACGTGATACAAGGTACTCTGTATCATTCTGAAAATTTAATGGTATGTTAACACACTGATGTGTATGACAAGTAGTATAGGGCATGAAACCTGGGTATTTGGCTAGTAAAGTAAGATTATGTGGTAAGACATTGTTACAAAAGGGATGGGCCCTGTTGTGCAAATATTTCTTGGTTTTGTTTATAGGGATATCAATTCCTTCGAATCTCCATGTGTATAAATGATATCTTCTAGTGTTAATCTGTATACTATCTTTTTGTTGTTTTACAAACAAATCTCCCAACACCATATATCCATCACTGACTTGGGCACACCATGGCACCAGTCCACGTATTTTTTTAGTAACATTCCATTGCTCACCAGTCCAAATGCCTCCGGACTTCTTTTGTATACATAATGGGAGGCCTTTTGTTAATCCTGTGAATACAAATCCTTTGGTGCTCTTTATTAAAGCTTTCTCAAAAGTTATTCCTTCAAACCCTCCTTCTTCATACATTTTAGATAGATTACCATACAACTGAAAAGAAGGCATATAATCTGTACATGATAAAGCTTTCAACCAGGGTGGAGAAGGTACAAACGCCCAACGATGTTCTTCAGCATTAGTTTTCTCAACAGTTATTTGAAAAAGGAGAAACATTTTCAAGAGGGCCAACATTCTTTTCTTTTTGTAGTGATTCTTTCTTCCTCGTTTTCCTCTTCTTCGTATCCTCTTGTTCTTCTTGTTCTTCCACTGTTCTGATTCTTTTAATGGGAATCCACTGGTCCCCTGTATCTGTGGAAACACAAACATACCCTGGACCCAATATTAATACAGGCAAAGGGTCTGACCATTTATTGTTCAGATCTTTTATCATAACCCTTTTTTGATTGTTTATTGAATTGTCTCTTATGTGTCTAGATCGTAACGTCCTTTTTATGGTCACATAATGTCTCATAGCTGGTGTCAAATTGTCAAATTTCAAAAATTGGAGGTGATTGTATGTATACACAGCCTTATCCAGGTAACCCTGGCATAGAGGACCTCTTCCCCTTTCTTGTTTAGCGAGGATCACTTTCAGGGTACGATTAGTCCTTTCCACTATGGCCTGTCCAGTAGGGTAATACTGAATACCTGTGATATGTATCACACCCAACTCCCTTAGCCATTCATGAAAAGACCTGGAAGTATAAGCCGGTCCGTTATCAGTTTTTATCTCACAAGGGAGGCCCGATATGGCGAAACAATGAAACAGACGGTTTTTCACATGTCTCAATTGTTCACCACATTGGACTGTGGCCATTAAGAACCTAGAAAATGTATCAATGGTCATATGGATATTGACACCAGACAAATGAGTGACATCCATTTGCCATATTTCATTAGGGGCTAAACCTCTTGGATTAACACCAGTCGAGGCAGGAGGTGTAAAGGGAATACATCGAGTACATCTTTTTACTATAGGACGAGCTTGTTCCCTAGTAATGCCATATAAACGAACTAAAGAATGGGAAGACATATGAAATTTAGATTGTGCTTGTTCAGCTACTTGAACTGAATAAATGAGTGAAGGAGACAATGCAGAATCCACTAGCTTATTCCCTTCAAATAACAGACCAATTCTGTCTGTATGAGATCTAACATGCATAATGTACAATGGATTGGACCGACTCCTGACTATAATTTGCAACTGATTTAACAGACTTCCTATGGAAGATTTGTGATCTATCAAAACGGACTGTTCTATTTTTTGTACTATATTTACAGCATAAGCACTATCAGATATAACATTGATGGGTTCTGTGTACCTTCTTATAGCCTCAATTATAGCAAATAATTCATTCTTTTGTGTACTGTTATAGGGAGTTGTTAATACAATCATATCATTGTTTTTCTCATGATATATAGCAGCCCTGTGATCTTTCGTGGCATCAGTGAAAACATTGTTCCCTCTTACTGGGTGTATTCTAACAACTCTTCTTGGAGGCATGCCCCATTCTTCACACAACTTATGTACAAGAAGGGGTGATTGGGTATTTTTAAATTCTCCCCATTGAGACAATATTGCCCAATAAAAATCATTTTGACACAATTCTTCTATTTGATTCATAGTGTATGGGACAAAGAACAAAGGCTTGGTCCCAAATATCATAGCTGTCCTTTTTGCTGCTTCTAATAATACTCTTCCTACCTTTTCCCATATGTTTGTTAGTGTTCGATCTTCCCTGGGGCCATACACCCATTCCAATATTTTTATATCCTGATGTATAGCTGCATAGGGAGATTTGCATCGGATTAGAGTAATAGCAATTGCCTGCTTATCATTTACCCTGTATGTTTTTTCCAAAGAACATAAAGTTATTATATCTTCACAGTTCTAGCTTCTTCTGTCCATTCCCTAACTGAAGTTAAATTAGAATCCCCTCTCAATATATCATATAGGGGTCTCATTAAAGATGAAGGTATAGGAGTCCTTGCCCTTATCCATTGCATGGACCCCACTAATCTAATTTCTGAAAATCATTCAATGTTTTTATTTTACTATAGTCAATTTGTACAGGTTTCTGTGATATATAATGATCAGAAACTGTAAATCCTAAATAAAAATATGGAACCTGAGTCTGTACCTTATTCCTTGCTATAGTTAATCCAAATTTTTCCAGTTCATTAACAATACAGTCACTTAACAGTTTTAATTTTTCTTGACTTTTGTGTGCAACTAAAATATCATCCATATAATGACATATGTAAGCCTCAGGCCATTTTTGCCTAGGTTTTTTCAAGGCTTGATCCACATACCATTGACATAAAGTAGGACTATTAGCCATGCCCTGAGGAAGAACTTTCCATTGATATCTCTCCATTGGTGCTTTGAAATTAATTTGTGGTACAGAAAATGCAAATCTTTCTTTGTCTTGTTCATGTAATGGAATGCTATAAAAACAGTCTTGTATATCAATAATCCAAATTAGGTAACCTTCCGGAATAGCATTAGGTGATGGTAAACCTGGCTGTAAGGTTCCTAAAGGATGCATAACAGCATTAACTCCTCTTAAGTCTGTCAGCATTCTCCATTTTCCTGACATTTTCTTTATTACAAAAATCGGAGAGTTCCATGGGGAAAAAGTAGGTTCAATGTGTCCCAATGCTAATTGCTCTTTTACCAGGTTTTGTAATGCAAGAAGCTTTTCATGAGTCAGGGGCCATTGTTCCTTCCATATAGGTTTGTCATTAATCCATCTCAAAGGTGGACAGGTTAAGTTACAGCTTCTTGCAACAACAATGGCCCCTGTTAAAAAGACTCATTGGTTAATCTTAAATGCCAATGTTTCATAATGTCTCTGCCCCATAAATTCATGGTCAATCCCGATACTATCAATGGTTTAAATGTTCCCTTCTTATTTTCCATATTCCACTCTATCTATTCAGCAGCTTGTAAAGCTGATTGCATACCTCCTATACCCACTACTTGTGCACCAGCAGATTCTGTGGGCTACCCTTTTGGCCATAAATCTAAAGCTATTACCGTCCGGTCAGCTCCCGTGTCTAACAACCTTGAAAAGGTTTCCCATTCAATTTGATTGTTAACATTGGACGTCCCAATGTAATGTCCTGCACTAAGCCCACCTGTATATTTTCTGTTTCTTCACGGATAGGTACTGCAATAGCTAAAGGCAACATATTAGTAATAAAGGCAGGAACATCATGAGGATTAGTAAGGACAAGATAAGTAGCTCCTTTTGGTAAAATAATGGGATGAATAATACAAGGAACATATTCTATGGAAGATAAAATCAAAGCAGCGAAGGGGAGGGGAGCTATTGGTATATTAGCTGTGATAAATGGAGGAATTTGTACCTTGTTTATGCTGTATAAGGGTCGAATGACTCTTTCTGTGCTGTGAGACGTTTGTATTCACTCTCCAGTGTCTGTACTGGGTAGGTCTGAGATATATATTGGGTAGGGGCCCGCGAGGGGCCCCTCACCCCATTTCCCTGCTTCTTATTGGAATGACACTGTTTGACATAATGTCCATGTTTTCCACATTTAAAACAAGTAATCATAGGTTTGTTTCCTTTCTTGCAATCCTTTTTTAGATGCCCTAATCCTCCACACCCATAACATCTCTTAGCTTCTTGTTGTTTGGAAGTCATAGCTCCTGCTAACAATTCAGCCCTATATACCTCTGAACCCACCATTTCACATCTATTCAACATTTCTTCTATCCCTGGCAAAGATGGCAATCCAAGCATAGCCTTTTTGCAATCATGATTAGCATTTTCCCACAGCATAAGTTTTAAAATAGTTTCAGCTCCCTCAACAGGCCCCATACACCTGGCCACAGCTTCTTGCATTTGAGCAACAAAATCAGGGAATAACTCTTTTAGGCCTTGCTTAACTTGTGCCAATGTTTTTCTGTCTCCTTGCTCTGAAATTAATTTGCCCCATGCCCTTTTTGCACAATCAGAAATTAGCACATATTCAGCAGGACTATAATTTAACTGTGCCTCTGTTGTTTCATACTGTCCCTGTCCAGCCAGAGAAGCAAAAGCTTGTGCTATACCTTCTGGACCATTTCCCAATCTTACAGCTTCTACTTTAGCGCTTTCCGCAAATTCTGCCCTCCATACGACTGCTTGTCCTGCTGTTAAGCAAGCTCTAGCTAAAAGTTTCCAATCATTAGGACATAATATGAAGGTTTGCGCTAATTGATCCAACTGAGCCAATACGAAAGGAGCTGTAGGACCATATTGGGCCACTGAAGCCTTTAAGTCCTTAATGTGCTTCCATGGTATGGGTGTATGAGCTCTCCTAACTTGCCCCGGGACATTAGGATCCGGTACTTCAGTGACTGGATACACATTCCATCCTGTCAAATCTTCTCCTTTTTTCCAAATCTAAACTTAAAGCCTTTTCTAATGCTGATTCAGCTTTATCTTTGTCTTTTATTAAGTTTTTTAAGTGCCTTGTATTTCCAGTTTCCTTAGTGGTCTTAGAGACACACAGATCATAATCCGGAC
Organism: Macrotis lagotis; assembly: GCF_037893015.1. NCBI lineage: Eukaryota > Metazoa > Chordata > Mammalia > Peramelemorphia > Peramelidae > Macrotis > Macrotis lagotis. The sequence continues at coordinate 439,398,365 of NC_133658.1, read as the reverse complement.
AGGATGGATAACGGGGTGTTAAAGAAAAAGGAGGAGGAGGAAACCAACAATCTTTCCCCTCTTCAAATGCCACAGCTTTATTTTCAATTCGACTTTCTGCAGCAGACTGCCCTTTCAGCTGCTCAGAGCCACTGAAGGCATTCTTTACTATGGAAAATATACTGAAATCTAATTCTTTTAAATACGACGGACATTCTTGTTCATATGCTGTCATCTGTTCTCCTATTACCTGCCATTTTTCTTTTGTTATTTCTATATTCTGGTCCCATGGTGATATAGTCTGTATTTTTTCAATGAATGTCCATAAATCTTTTAGTTGTATAGTAATCCCTTGTTTCTTGATAACTTTGTATAACTGTCTGGCCCAAATTTCACTTTCCTCTGGCTTAACCATGGATACCATATTCCCCATCTTCCCCGCCTACTCAAGTAGTGAAGGTACTTTCACTATCTTCTTGTCCTACTGACAAGGTCCCGGTTCTCTTTCCTGCTCTTACCTTTAGCCCCACGTTGGACGCCAATTCTGTTGTGGTCCACTCTGGGCAGCCGGGTCTCAGTTTATTTCACAAAACTCTTCGGGGAGCTCCGCCGGACATGTCCCGCATGTTCAATAATGAAAGTCAGCCAGTGAGAGATAAGCAAGGAGTTTATTGCAGGTATATGCTACATCTCTGACTCACATAGTTGAAATAAGGATATATATAAGCCTAGTCCCCTTGTATCAGCATCCCTCATCTCCAGGCCTGTGGAAGTGTAAGGGGCTTGCCACAAAAGGTCAGTATCCTGGAAAAATGTGGAATCTTTAACAAGATAAAGATGAAAGGTAGAGAGATAAGTACCAGAACTCCTTCCTGGGACAGTTGAACAATATGAGGATGAAAGGCAGAGGGATAAGGACAAAAGTTCCTTCCTGAGAATATTCAACAAGATAAGGATAAAAGGCAGGAGAACAAAGAGAGAGAAGGGCCAGAGCTCCTTCCTGAATTCAGAGCACTCTGGTATGGACCTTCCTGTTGTCCCAGGTCTCAATGACTCTCAGGATGAACTCCTCATGGCCACATACTCTATCTATTATCCCCTTACACATTGTAATAAAAAAAATCTTATTATATGAAATATTTTAGCCTATTCCACCTCTCCTTTCTCTTACTCCCATTACATTTCCCTTTTAGCCATTGGCTCCATTTTTACAATATATTATATCTTCAAATTCAGCTCTCTCCTGTGCTTCATCTATAAAAGCACCTTCTACCTGCTCTATTAAATGAGAGGTTTCTCATGAGTATTATCAGTATCATTTTTCTATACAAGAATACATGTAGTTCATCATCATCAAGTCCCTCATATTTTACCCTTCTCCTCCACACTTTATGCTTCACCTGAGTAACAGGAACATTTGAAATTCCCCTGGTTCATCATTTTCCCTGGAAGAGGACATTCAGTTTTGCTGGGTAGTTTATTCTTGGTTGCATTCTGAGCTCTTTTGCCTTCTGGAATATTATATTCCAAGCTCTACAAGCCTTTAATGTAGTTGCTGCTAAGTCTGTGTGATCCCTATTGCAGCTCCACGATATTTGAATTGTGTCCTTCCGGCTGCTTGTAATATTTTCTCTTTGAATTGGGAGTTCTGGAACTTGGCTATAATATTCTTGGGGATTGTTTTTTTTTTGGATCTCTTTCTCAGGGAGATAGGTGGATTACCTCAATTTCTATTTTGCCCTCTGCTTCTAGGATATCTGGGCAATTTTCCTGTAGGAATTCTTTAAAAATCATCTCAAGGCTCTTTTCCTGATCATGACTTTCAGGTATCCCAATAATTTTTAATTTATCTTTCCTGAATCTTTTTTCCAGATCAGTTGTTTTTTCAATGAGATGTTTCACATTTTCTGCTAATTTTTCATTCTTTTGGTTTTGAAGTATTGTATCTTGATTTCTCAAAAAGTCAGCAGCCTCCCTCAGTTCCATTCTACATCTGAAGGATTTATTTTCCTCGGAGAACTTTCTTATTTCCTTTTACATCTGGTCAATTCTGATTTTTAAAACATTCTTCTCCTCAATAACTTTTTTTTTGTTTTTTGTTTTTGTTTTTGTTTTTGCAAGGCAAATGGGGTTAAGTGGCTTGCCCAAGGCCACTTGGCTGGGTAATTATTAAGTTTCTGAGACCGGATTTGAACCTAGGTACTCCTGACTCCAAGGCCAGTGCTTTATTCTCTGTGCCACCTAGCCACCCCTCCTCAATAACTTTTTGAACTGTTTTATCCATTTGACGTATGCTGGTTTTTAACAGGTTATTTTCTTCATCATTTTTTTAGATCTCCTTGACTAAGTTGCTGACTTCTTTTTTTTTATTTTTTATTTTATATTTATTTATTCTCTTTTTGTACAAATGATGTTTTTATGCATTAGTAAAATATTCTTGTTTAAGAGTAAACAGAATACCCCCGCCCCCCCCCCCCGCCCCCCCCCCCCACAAAATATAGACTTGCTTGAGCGATAAAGTAAAGGGGAGAGAAAAAAATTAAAATAAAAAAATAGTAATAATTGTAGGTATGGCTAGGTGGTGCAATGGATGGAGCCCCAGCCCTGGAGTCTGGAGTACCCGAGCCCATATCTGGCCTCATACACCCAACAATCACCCAGCTGTTTGTCATGAAAGCCACCCCAACACCAATGCCCTGCAAAAACCCCCAAAAGAAAAAAAAAGACCCAAAATAAAAATAAAATAGTAATAATAGTAGGGGTGGCTGGGTGGTGGACAGAGCACTGGCTCTTGATCCAGGAGCACCCGGGTCCAATTCTGGCCTCAGACACCCAAAGATCACCCTGCTATGAGGCTCCAGGCTGGCTAACCAGCCCCATTTGCCCTGCCCCCAAATAATAATAATATAAAATGTGCTTCAGTCTTTGTTACAATACCAACAACTCTGTCGCGGGTGGATCACATTCTTTATGGTAAGTCCATTGCAAAAGTTCCATATTTTTCTACCATTGCCATTGCTGATTGCAACGCCCTCCTTTCGTATTTCTTCACTACCATGTACTATATTTTCTCTCTCCTTTCACTCTGACTCTGCTGTAAGGTATCTGAGTGGCACAGCAGACAGATCCCTGGTCCTGGGGCCAAGAGGGCCTGAGCCCCTCTACCACCCCTTAGGCCCAGCATCCACCTGGCCCTATGGTCCAGGACAGGCCATCCAATCCCATTCCCTTGCAAGAAGTAAAAAGGAAAATGTGTTATATCTGACCACTCTCACCCCATGGTCCATCCTCTCCTCCATCACTCAAGCTGCTGACATCTTTTCCATGTTTTTCCTGTATCTGTCTCATTTCTTTTCCCAATTTTTTGTCTATCTCCCTTACAAAATCTTTTTTTTGAGCTCTGTTATAGCCTGAACCCAATTTCTGTTTCTCTTGTAGTCTTTAGATGCAGAAGCTTGTACTTCCTCATCTTCAGACTGAGTATTTTCGTCCTTCTTGGGATGATAGACAATGTATTTCTCCATGGTGTTCCTCTTTTTTCTCTTTATTATTTCTCCAGCCTGTGCCTAGTTTTGGGGTGCTTCCTGAGCTTTTGAGTATTATTGGGACACCCTCCACAAGGATCTCAGTGTATGAAGCCGTGTCTTTCCTTCTGGTCTGTGAATGATCACAAGTGCTCTCTTCTGCCATGGGGCTGAGGTGGGAGGTGGGGGCTGCTGTTCTATGGTGGGGCCTAGACTGTGATCAGGATCTGAATGTGGTAAGAGCCCCACAGTCCTGTTCCAGGGACAGAGGACAGACCTTGGAAGTCTCTTTCCACTCCCCTACCTAGACTAAGTACTCAAGGCTCAGTTGCCTTGGGGTCCCTGCTTACTGGTTCAGCTTGCTTCCATTTCCCTTGGCAGCTATGCTGCTTTCTGAGTGCTAGCCCTGAGGGCTAGGATTCATAGGTTTGCTATGGCAGAGGTTCCCCACCCCCATGTTCCAAGTTGTGCCTGTTGCTTCCCAGGGTGTAAGTCAGGAAACTTCCCCCACTGCAGTGAGCCCTGGCTTCCAGGTGCCCTGGTGCTGCCTCTGGGAGGCTGAAGTTCCTTCACTCTGGCGGACTGCCCCTCTAACTCCATGGAGTGGAGGCTTTCCGCTATTTTCCAGGTTACCTTGGACTGGAGAACTGCCTCACTGGATCCTTCTGTGGGTTCTGTCTTTCGAAAATTTAGTTAGAGTCTTTATTTTATATGTTTTGAGAGAGAGCACCTAAGAAACGCTCTTCTCCTATTGCCATCTTGTCTCCACCCCCATGGTAAATCTTAATAGGAGGATTTACAGGTTAACTTTTTGGGCATAAATCTAGATTGCTCTGCAAAATGGTTGGATCAGTTCACAGTTTTATTAACAATGAATATGTCAGTTTTTCCACATCCCCATAAATGTTTATTGCTTTAATTTTCTGTTAATTTACCCAGTCTGAGAGGTTGGAGACAATATCATAAAATTGTTTTAATTTGCATTTCTCTAATCAATAGTGATTTAGAGGATTTTTCATATGACTCTATATTGTTTTTGACTTCCTTATAAATCCAACTGTTCATATCACTTGATCATCTGCCAATTGGGATATGATTCATATTGTTATAAATTAAATGTAAATGTTATATAATGGAAATGAAATATATATCTGAACAAGTCCCTTTCAAAATTTTTTTCCCAATTTTCTCCTTTCCTTCTTATCTTGGTCAAATTGCTTTTATTAAAACAAAATTTTTAAATTTAATGTAACTGGTATTATCCACTTTATACCTCCCAATACTCTCTATTTCTTCTATATTCATTAATTGTACTCCATTCCATAAGTCTAAGAGGTAATGATTCATATTCTATTAATTTTGTTATATCTGTCTTTACATCTAGTTCATGCATCCATTTTGACCTTTTCTTGGTAAACAGTATAATATACTGGTCATACCTGCTACTACCATTCCTTTGGTATCAACCAAAAAAGTGGTGAAAGGAGTTGCACAGTTATGTTTATTGTAGTGAAGGGTATGTTGTGCAAATATCCTTTTCATTTGCCTTTACCAAAGTTGTTCCACCCCTTGATCTGGCTAATAGGAAACAGGTCTTTTGGAGATGTCAGCCCTTTGCAGAAGTTAATTGGCTTCACTTTGTCCTAAATCAGATAAGTGCCATGGCTCACTACCAACTCTGGACAAATGACAGTATTTGACATCCAGTGATAGAATGAGACCACCCAATAAATCCTAACCTGTGTCTCATTAGACTAATTGTTAGTATAGATTTGTACTAGACAGAAAGCTTCAGTTTTCCCAACAATTTTGACCACATAATGAATTCTTTTTTAAAAACTTAAATCTTCACATTTGTCAGACATACTTTTGTTATAATTATTTGCTACTGTATATTGTATGACAACTTTGCTCCAATAATTACTTCATATAAGCATACCTATATTTTTCTGAGTTCATCCTACTCAACATTTCATATGGTATATATAAAAATTTAGAAAACACTACAGAAAAGCAGGGTAGATTTGAAATGCTGTGTATTGCTTATTACCTAGTTTTTTTTGCAAGGTAATGGGGTTTAAGTTATTTGCCCAAGGTCACACAGCTAGGTAATTATTAAGTGTCTGAGAACAAATTAGAACTCAAGGTCCTCCTGACTCCAGGGCCAGTGTTCTATTCACTGAGCCACCTAGCTCTCCTCTATTAAATAGTTTTGGTTTTTTTCAAGTAACCAGTGAGAAATGGTTCTAAACTGAATTTTCATTTTATGCTGTTTAGTGTCTATGGAAAGTTCTTTTTTTTGTATTCAGTAAAAATATTTAAAATTTAAATATAAAAAAGTAAATTGCAATATACTCAAAAAAGAGAAGGTTAAGATCCAGAAAGCAGAATTATGGTTATTTTTTAATTTTAGAGGAAATGGGAAGGATACTCTATCAAATAAACATTAAGAGGATTTAGCCTCCTTAAGAATTTTACCTTTTCACCAGAAATTATAGTAATCTCATCACAATCAAACACCGTAACTGATTCAGTCATTCTCTAATTGACTGATAACTTCACAATTTCCTTTTCTTTGCAACCACAAAGAGAATTCCAATAAATATTTTAAAAATACAGATTGTTTTCCTTTATCCCTAATTGTCTTTGGAAGAAGACTTAGTAGTTACATTGCTGAGCCAAAGCATATACAGGCAGAATAATGGCTCCTTTGGGATAATACCTGACTGCTCTGCAAAATTGGATCAGTTCACAATCCCACCAACAATGAATTAGTGTCCCAAGAATTTTAATAACACATGAACTTTCTAACTCTTTATTTTCATTGCTAAGTGGTTAATTTTGTACATTAGGCCAAGTAAGTAAGAATTCAAAAGGCTCACTCTTATACCCAAAACATATAGGAATGCCTTTTACCACACTGCCTTACTTTCTACACATAGAAATCTGTAAAAAAAATCAGTGTTTTAGAGGAAGATGAAATGGATATATGTGTTGGCGTGTGTGTGTGTGTGTGTGTGTGTGTGAGAGAGAGAGAGAGAGAGAGAGAGAGAGAGAGAGCATATGTGTCTGTGGGAGCAGTTTTTAAATTGGGCAATTTGACAACTTTACATTTCTTTTATAAAAAAAGATATTTGACCACTAGGGCAATTTCTAATCCATTCTGAAATATTGCTCTACAGGAGAAAATTTTCAAGTGAAATATTAGTGCCTTTCTTTATAAAGATCATTAGAATTATTTATAATTAGGATTTTATATACATTAAGTATTTTTATATACAAGGGTATGTTATTTAATTTTATTTTTTGGCATGTCAGGGAAAATTTTTTGCAAGACATTTAGTAACTATTCAGCATGTGGATTATAACCTTGTGATTCAGTTGTAGGTCTGAAACATTCTAATTTATCCAGTTTTCCTTTAAAAAGACAAAGGCATTGACATTGCCAATAACTAAACTGCAACAGAACAGTTCATAAACTGTGATAAATTGTAACCAAATACTGATATATTTTTCTGTTGTCTTTACTGAGCTTATTGTGAATTAATTAATTTAGGGAGTAGAAGGAACCCAGTTTTATAGATATGGATTATCCTCTTTTGCAAATGTCATTTGCACAATTTATAATGATTTCTGCAGCAGCCAGCCCTAGCCTTGGGTGATTTGTGTACAAGTTTATTGGAGTGTGTAATAGTTGTCATATTGCCTGAAATAAGTAGAATTTTTCAAGGCACCTTTGAAACAATGCTGTCATCATGAACAACATTGTACTCCAATGGCCTTGAACATATACAATAGTTCATTCCTTGCTGAATATCCCATAAAATAAAATATGGCAAGTAACCTTATATCTTTCCCAGGCATCCACTTAGTAGAGGAAAGGTCTCTTGTGAAACCATCTTTGCTATGATGCAGCATATATACTCCCCTCATCTTGATCTCCCCCATCACAATGCCATCTTATTTCAGGGGTACAATTTATATGACTTACCTTCATAAACTGTCATTGACCTACCTTATACACTCAAGGATATACAAAAACTACCATTCTTCTTGGAATCAGGGAAAATCAAACATTTTATGTTTCTGTTGAAAGTGAACCAAATTCTCAGGATATCTTTTTACATATTTCTTCAGTCTTGAAGATCTAATTTTCTGTTAGTTCTACTCTTTTTATTGGGTATGTTTGAAAGTTCCCTATCTTTTTGAATTTCCAACTTTTCACATGGAAGAATATTCTGAATATAGCAGAGTAGTTGAATCTTGGTTGCAATTCAAGTTCCTTTGCCCTCTGGAATATTATAGCCCAGGTCCCCCTTTAATTTTGAAGTTGCTAAGTAAGCTTTAAGACAGTGACTTCTTGGTATTTGAATTGCTTCTTTTTGACTGCTTACAGAATTTTTTCTTTATCTGATAATTTTGAAATTTGGCTACAATATTCAATCAGAGTTTGAATTTTGGAAATCTCTTTCAGGAGGTGATTGGATGCTTTCAAGGATTGTTTTTCCCTTTTATTCTTGGATAAGTTTTCCTCAATAATCTACTGAAAGATAGTGTCCAAGCTCTTGTTTTGATCACATCTTTCTGGTAATCCAATTATTCTTAAATTATCTCTCCTAGATCTACTTTCTGGTTGGTCATATTTCCTATGAGATACTTCACATTTTCTTCAGTTTTTTCAGTCTTTTGATTTTGTTTGATGGAGTCTTAATGTTCTATAGAATTATTATCTCCTACCTATCCAGTTCTAATTTTTAAAGACTTGCTTTTTAAGTTATCTTTTATATCTCCTTTTATCATTGGTAAAATGGAAAGGTTGGTTTTCCTTTTTCAATTTTCCATAATTCTTCAAGATTCTCAATTTTTCCCATTTTTACTTCTACATTTCATATTTGTTTATGTAAATCCTTCCAAGCTCTTTAAAGAGGGCTCTTGGATTTGAGATCCATTTAAAATCCCCTTTGTGGTTTCATATATACACATGTTTTCACTGTGTTACTCTTCTGAGATAATGTTTTGATCTTCCCTGTCACAATAGTAGATTTATAGGGGTAGGACTTTGAAGTTTTGGGGTTTTTTTGACTTTTTGAGCTCTGCTCTTGGAACATTGGAAGCACAGTTCCAAGCTTTTTGTGCTGGAACCAGCATTCTGTCTCTCTCCTCAATAGGTTCTCAGGTGCCGACTGTTTGTTCCAGGTTTTCAGGTAGCCTGATCAAGTCTCATCTTTCTCCATGTTCCTGTACCCATTGTATGCCTTTTGTGCTGGAACTAGGCCCTCCTTGCTGGCTGGCTGTACCACTGATCTGGTGATCTGGGATCTGCACTGTGGCTATGAGGCTAGCATTGGGTTTCCCTTACACAGGACTGCCCTTTCCTTTGATTCAAGTGAGAGAGATGTTTCCTGAAGTCCCTCTAAGATATCTTGACTGGAATAGTTGTTTTGCTGTATCTTTTTGTGGGCCTGTCACTTAGAGTCTGTTTAGAGACTTCCTTTAACATTGTTTCAGACAGAAACTGGGAAAAGCTTAGGAAATTTCCTAGTTTCTTTAAACCATGTTCTCTAAGTAATAGTAGATAGTAAATTTCTCACATTTTCTCTGAATTATCCTGTGAAGTCACACAGAAATTAATTGACCAGAAAATGAACTTTTTACTTTTTGACCATTTTGGAATTTTAGTACTGCATCTATAAATGAGGAGTTTCAGTCAAAGACACTAGCAACTGTAATGGACCATACTCAGCAATCTTCCAGATGTTAAATTATCCGGAACCCCCAAATGTCCCGAAAGGCTATGCTCTGCCCCCCAAGAGACCTGGCTCAGTATGCTCTGCCCCCAAGCACTCCTGGCCTCACCAGAGAAGAAGTGACTAAGCCCAAACTCAGCACCAGAGGTTCTAGCAATGAACATGCCAGAGGATTTTTGGCACATGCTCCAACTAAAGACTCTGGATGCCACAGGGAAAGAAGTCAAGGTTATGCAAGACTGGTGCTGTAAATGGTGTGGGCACAGAAGAGGTAGTGAAGAATGCCTATTCTTTATCAAAGGTAATCAGAAATTGGAACAATTGGGAGTGGCACAGGAATATCTCAAGTATGGCATCATAAGGGAGAATAAGTGCCACAAAAAGGACTTGAGGATGCAACAGTTAGAGAAGCTACTGGAGGTTCCACTTCAGGGGAAGATGACCGGACTTTTAGCTCCTCAGAATGGAAGGAAAAGCAGAAGAGAAAGAAAAAGGACAAACATAGGAAGAGGAATAAGGAGAGGAAAAAGAAAAAGAAAATAAGCACAAATTGACATCAAATGAGACTGACTAGAAAGTAATTTTCTTTTAATCTGCCTTGTTTCTCTAGTATCATAGTTGAATTTTGGATTCTGAAGAAGTAGCCATAACAGGGTCTCAGGTGACAGAAAAGGGGACCAAAAAATGGCATAATTAGCCTAACTTCGGGGGCCATTTTGGATTCTCATTGTCATCTTCCCTCTCTACTATAGTTTCTGATAATGTGTTTGAAGGAAATCATGCATAAGATATGAAGATGTAGGAATTTCCAGGAGATTCCCCTATGAAAGCAGGGGATGAGTGAGGTTGAGCATTGTCAAAGGCTGAATCAGAAAGCTCAGTTCTCAGAGTTAAAAGGGAACATCCTTGCTGCAGACCAGAACTTTGTTTGAAATAGAATGGTGGCACATGAAAAAAGGAGGTAACTTTATGAGCTATTTCATCTTCATTGTCATCATGCTTTATAAAGATATTTTGTAATTTTTTCTAATCAGTAAAATATCCTTTCTCTCTTCCTCCCATCCCAATCTACTCCCCAATACAGGACAAAAGAAAAGTAAAACTCATTAAAAACACTTAAGCAAAACAAATTTCCTCTTTGGCCATGACTAAAGGAAAAATACCCAGACATAGTCATAATTTGTCTCATTCTGCACTCCTGAGTCTTTCACCTCTGTATTGGGAGATACACTGCCTGTTTCATCACTATTCTTCTGGAACAAAAGTTGGTCATTAAACTGGACAGAGTTCCTAAAAGAAAAAAAATTATTTGTAATTGGCTATGAAATAAAGTGTTGGATCACTGGAATATGATAGGTTTGAAAGACATAGTAGTAAATACAAAATTCTTCTATTTGATATATATGCAATATATATATACATATATGTATATATATATATATATATATATATATATATATATATATATATATATATATGAATAAGAATATATATTCCAACATATATATTGGAATAAGAACTAACTATTTGTCAAAATTGCTAGGAATATTGGAAAATAGCATTTCAGAAATTAGGAATAGGCCATCTCACATTATATACAATGATAAGGTCAAAATATGAACATGATTTAGACAAAAAGGGTAATACCAGAAGATAATTAGAAGGGCAAAGAATTGTTTATTAGATTTGTGAAGAGCTGGAGAATTTGTGACAAAATAAGAGACAGGGAACTTTATGAAATAAAAACAGATAAGTTTGATTTCACTAAAGCAAAAAGGTTTGTGCAACAATACTAATACAACCAAAGTTAGAATTAAAGAAATAAAGTTGCAATTACAGCAGACAGAATTTCTGATAAAGGACTCATTTCTTTCTTTTAATTTTTTATATTTCCAGATACATATTAGAAATGTTTTACACACTCATATATATATATATATATATATATATATATATATATATATATATATATGTGTGTGTGTGTATATATATATATATATATATATATATATATATATATATATATAAACATTTTAAGTTACTTAATTTTCATTCACCCTACCTTATCATCCTCTTCCCCTTAGCACAAAGAGTCAGGTAAATATTGTACATACACATTTGTGTTGACCATGTTTACAGATTAGTTATTTTTGTTATAAGGAATTAGGATTAAGGGAAAGAAATACATTAGAGAAATTTTTAAAGTGAATGTAGCATTGATAAGATTCAGAAGATGTTTTTTTAATTTTAGTTTTCTTCTTCTGGATGGAGATATCATTGTCCATAACCAGCCTAATAGCTCTCTGAACTGCTAAGAGGAGCTATGTACATCAAGGTTGATCAACTCACAATATTACTGTATGTGTAGAATTTCTCTTGGTTGCACTCCTTGTGATCAGTACCAGATCCTATAATTCTTTCCATGCTTCTCTAGAGTATGATTTTTACGGTTTCTCAAAGAACATTAGTATTCCATAATATTCATATACCATAACTTTCTCAACCATTTCCCATTTGATGGGCATCCCTGAAATTTTCAATTCTTTGCCACTACAAAAGGAGCTGTTATGAATATTTAGGTACTTTTCCCATTTTTTATTTCTTCTGTATGTAGGCCTAGTATTGAAATTACTGGGCTAAAGGGTATGAATAGTTTTATTGCTCTTTGGGCATAGTTCCATATTGCCTTCCAGAATGGTTGGATGCATTCATAACTCCACTAGCAATGCATTAAAGTCCCAATTCATCCACAACTTCTCTAACATTGATAATTTTCCCTTTTTCTCATCATGGCCAATCTGATATATGAGGTGATACCTCATAGTTTCATAGTTGTTTTAATTTGCATTTCTCTAATTAATAATGATTTGGAGAATTTTTTCATATGATTATATATATATATGTATATATATATATATATATATATATATATATAGCTTTAATTTTTCATTTGAAAACTGTCTATTCATATCCTTTGACCATTTGTCAATTGGGGAAAGACTTGTAACCATGTAAATTTGAAGCGATGCTCTATATATTTAAGACATGGGACCTTTATCAGAACCCCTAGCTGTGAAAACTGTTTCCCAGTTTTCTGTTTTCCTTTTAATATTTTCAGCATTGATTTTATAAGTGCAAAATCTTTTTAATTAAAGTCAAAATCATTCATTTAGCAATTTATAATGTACTCTACTTCTTATTTGGTTATAAATTTGTCCTCTTTCCATAGATCAGATAGATAGAGTATGTCTTGATCTATTAATTTATCTATGGTGTAACCCTTTATGTATCAATCCTGTTCCCATTTTAATCTTATTTTGGTTTGGGTATATGAGATATAGGTTTATGCTTAGTTTTTGTCATACTATTTTCCCAATACTTTTCCCAACAACTTTTGTCAAATAGTAAGTTCTTACCCAGAAGCTAATATTTTGGGTTTCTCAAACAGTAGATTGCAATAGTCTTTTATTACTGTTTTTTTTGAACCTATCTTAATCCACTGACTAATTACTTTATTTCTTAACTACTACCAGGCAGTTTTGATACCTGCAGTTTTATAGTGTATTTTTCAATCTGGTAGAACTAGGCCACCTACATTTACATTTTTTCATCAGCTCCCTTACTTTTCTTGACCTTTTGTTGCTGCAGACGAATTTCATTACTATATTTTTCTCGTTCAATAAAGTAGTAATTTCATAGTTTGATTGGCATGGTACTGAATAAGTAATTTAATTTGTGTAGAATTGTCATTTTTATTATATTAACTCTACTTAACCATAAGCAACTGATATTTTACCAATTTTTTAGCTCAGAAATTATTTGGGTGAGAACTGTTTTGTAATTTTGTTCATACTGTTTCTAGGTTTTCCTTGGAAGGTAGATTTTCAAGTATTTAATGTTCTCTATAGTTATTTTAAATGGAATTTCTCTTTCTATCTCTTGCACTAGGGCTTTGTTGTTCATATATAGAAATGTTGATGATTTATAGGGTTTATCTTATATCCTACTACTTGCTGAATTTATTGTTTCAAGGAGTATGAGAGACCAGGCTGTCCAACCACTTAACCAGAGAAAGTTTTCATACCAAGAAGTTAAACAGAGAGATGGGATTCACTTATGGTTTCAAAATAGAGTCTTCACTCTTCTTACAGTCTTTTCTACCCTAAGAATTCATTCTTTTCCTCATTCCAATCATTCCTCTATGCTATAAGTATTTTACTCTATACCAGACCAATCTTATCAAACCCTGTCTCATATGATATATTTCAGGGCCAGAGACTGGAGAACTAATCCCAGCATGATAGCAAGGGTCCTTTGGAATTTTGCATAACTTTTTCCCTGAGGTCCAACTGGCCTGTGGTCCTCAACAGCTCCACCTTTCTTTGGTGAAAGATGTAATAAATGTAGGTCAGCATGGATATTAAGGAAAGCTTGTCTAAGAAGCATTACCAAACAGGGAACAATACAAAGCACAAGGAGGCTAATCAACATTATAGGAAAGAATTGGAATGATGCACAAATATAACCAATGAAAAGATTAAATTCCTTGAAATTATTCTATATATTATGTATAACACTTTCTCTATTTTTTGTTCAGTAACTTTATCTATGTCATATATGTTTATTGAATTTTTCAATATCTATTCCAAGTTATTATGAAATATACCCAATAAATGATTTTTTACTTGATTCCAAGTGTAATTAGTGCTGATGAAATTAAAAGGCATAACAAAGAGGAATTTCTATAATCACATTTCATCACTAAGCATCATTCTGAAACTTCCAATTCATCTCCTGTCCATTTACAGTATCTCTAATTACTTCAATCAATTTCAAAAATTCTTTAACATCACTCTGCTTTTGTAATACCAACATAATATTCTTTTGTAATTCTTTAATATAATAGATTGATATTCTTGTTCTTTCACTGATTGTAACATACAATTAATGCATGACATATTCCTTAACTTCCCACTATGTTTATTTTCTATTGTTAAATCACCCACTACAAAGGCAAATTGTTTGGAACACAAGCAGTTAAATTTGTAATAATAGTATTAGTCATAATTACATTTCCCAATTGGTACCTATGAAAATGAGTAACTTCCCAGTTATTGCCGATGCTAACCCCAAATCCTTTTGTGTTCTACCCAAAGGTGTGGTCCATTCTGGAACCACCCACCCTCCATTTAGAGGAGGGTGTCATGTCATCTTCCATCCAAGCCCCAACATAATATTTCCTTGTACAATTAGTTCCATTATTACAATAAAGATTTTCTCCCCAGACTTCAGCCATCTCATATCATACCATTTGACATTGCACAAAAGATGAATATTATCCTTTCAATGTCCATTTCATTAGATTACAATAGATTACAATAATGTACTTGTGGACATGTTGAATAACTCATGTTACATTCAAAGTGATATTTTTTCTTATTTTTCCATGTACCTCAGTCTCTCCATGGTTTATGGTTGTGTTGTGAACACTTTTTGTGATCTTAATGCATTGATCAAGTCCATCAGGACCTTCTTTGAAACAAATTGGGGGAGCAGTGGAAAGACCTGTATAATTGTATCTTTTACTTTCAATCTGACCAGAATAAATTACTGCCACTCCAAATATTTCTTCTACTCCTCCAGTGCCCAATCTTCCCATGTAATGGGGTGAAGCCATGGAGGATGAGCCCAGAAGGCCCATCAGTGTTCATTTTCTTTAATACCATTAGGCAGTTTTGTGAGAGCGAGTAACATTAACATGGTCCCACAAGCTTTACATAAATCATTATTCTTTTCCTGGATGGCTACCAGATGTTCTACCCTGGGGTAAGATGTAATTTCTGTAATTTCTTTATACACTCAGACACATTGCTGGGTGGATCCATGTTGATTCTGCTCCATGTCCTGGGGAGATACAAAAATACCCATTTCTCCCATGTAATCAACTCCCCAGGGCCTTTCCATTCACCTGCGTTTAGTTTTTTCTTCATGACCTTTTGGGTACAGTCCTTAGCTTTACTGTCCTTTTCTTTCTTGCTGTAGTATATCCATATAACCTTTCTGCTGGTGTTAATCCTGCTTTATTACATGTCAAAAAATTCAAAGTGTATAATACTATTATATAAGATATATAAGTATATAGTAAACATACTAGCATAAATTATATATAATTAGTATAATATATATTATATTTTATGTATATTATAGATACTATATTATATACAATATATACTGGAATGTAATTAATATAATATACAATATAATATAATAAATATAAAAATATTATATAATATGATATAAAAGTGTATATAATCCTAGATTTAATCTATTCATAGGTGTAGCTATACTATCTCCCCCTTTCTTTTCTTTTTTTTGTTGTTTCTTCAATTTTAGATACTTTTATAACTCATCAATATAGCAGATGGAATGGATTCTACCTCATCAGATGCTTAGTCCAAAAATTTCCTGTTGACATTAGCACCAAACAAAGCCCCATGGACTTCTGGCATTATCTGTTGGTCTATAAGGTCCAGTCTACTTTCTAGGGCATTAGAAACTTTTATTTTATGATCCCCATTATAGATCTCAACACCTCTAGCTATTTAAAAATATGGAACTCTTTACGAATTTGTATGTCTTCCTTGCGTAGGAGTCATGCTGGTCTTCTCAGTATAGTTCCAATTTTAGTATATGTGCTGCCGAAGTGAGCACTCCCCCTTTCTTTTCTTTTTTTTTAAGTTTTTGTAAGGCAAATGGGGTTAAGTGGTTTTCCCAAGGCCACACAGTCCCCCTTTCTTTTCAATGTTTTCACATCTCTGTTTCCTTTCAACTTGTCCAGTGGGATTGTAGGGGATTCCAATGATATGTGTAATGGCATATTTTATGCAAAAGGAAGAAGACTGACTAGATGTATATGCTGAACCATTCTTTACCAGTTTTTAAATATTGAGAGGGTCCAGTCACTGAAAAACAATATAAGAGATATGAAATAACATATTGAGTTTACAGATAAGGGTGAAGCAAAGTGAAAGAAGAAAAAGGTGTCTACTGTGACATGTACTTATTTAAGATGGCCAAATTGTGTTATGTGAGTAACATCCATTTACTAGATATGATTAGGATTTACAGTGAGTGGTCTTTGAAGTGGTAATGTAACAGGAGCACATGCAGTGAACACCTTCATTCTATCTCTAGCTTCTTTCCTAGTTATTTGAAATTGACATTGTAAATAATGAGTGGAATGGTGAAATTTACTATATGACTGTTGACCTTCTAAAACAGTAAATTGAAGAGCCACATCAGCTATTTATTTCCTTTTGAAATTGGTCCTGGCAATAATATATGAGAATTAACATGTAACACATAATAGAATGTATTCTAGACCTAATAATTTTTTTAACAAAAAGAAATAATTGGGAAATATTGGTTTGATTTCTAACAATAGCTGTTTCTATCCTTTCTATTACTCCAGAAGCATATTGACTATCTGTTACAAGATTAATTGGATTCTGATATCTTTGTGCTGCTATGGCCAATGCATACAAGTTCATCCTTTTGCATAGAATATATAAGCTTTAGTATGCTTAGTGGCATCTGCAAAAACAATTAATACTCCTTCTATAAGGTCTTTAGTCACGATAGATTAATATATCCATTGCCATTTAGTCAAGAATTTATCAAATGGAATAATATTTTTATGTTGAAATTGTATTGGGTATCTTAACAATGCCTGCCACTCCTTATCATGTTCAAAAAGTTCATTAAGTTGAGAATAAGTGTATGGTACATAAATTAATAAAGGATATGATCCAGAAAGAAATAAAGAATGATGAATAAGTCTTTTTAAAAGTATTTCAGATGCAGAAGGGTAGGGCAATAAAGAATTTTTTGTTTGAGCTGGTAGAATTGGTCCTCAACAGTGTAATTTTTTAGCTGATTTTCTCAGGTTCTCTAAGTTTACTATCATATCATCTGCAAAGAATGAGAGCTTTGCTTCCTCATTGCCAGTCCTGATTCCTTCAATTTCTTTTTCTTCTCTTATTGTTAAAGCTAACATTTCTAATACTAAATTGAATACTAATGGTAATATTGGGCATCCTTGTTTCACTCCTCATCTTTTTGGAAATATTCCTAGTTTATCCCCATTACATATAATATTTGTTGATAGTTTTTAGATAGATGTTATTTATTGTTTTAAAGTAAACTCCATACAGGAATGACTATATTCTCTGATGTTTTTAATAGGAATGGATGACGAATTTTATGAAAGGCTTTTTCGGCATCTATTGAGATAATCATATAATTTCTGTTAGTTTTCTTATTGATATGTTCAATTATGTGGAGAGTTTACCTAATATTAAATCATCCCTGCCTACCTTTTATGAATCCAACCCGATCATAATGTATTACCATAGTAATAACTTGCTGTAATTTCTTTGCTAAATTTTGATTTAAGGTTTTTGCATCACTGTTCATTAGGGTGATTGATCTATAGTTTTCTTTGTTTTGGTTCTTCCTGGTTTAGGTATCAACACCTTATTGGTATTATAATCTAATCTTAAAGAATTGAATGTGTCAAAGAACAAATCATAGAAACAAGCAATACTCAAGAGATACACAATAATAATAAGACAATTGATGGGATGCTGCCAAAGCAGTACATAGGTGAAAATTTGTATCTCTAAGTGTTTAAAGTAATGAAATAGAGAAACTTCAGGTCAATGAATTAGGCATGAAATGAAAAAATCTAGATTAAAAAAATGAAAAATCCCCACTTAAGTAAACAGTTGGTAATCTTGAACGATAAAAGTAAATAACTAAAATTTTAAGTAAAATTAAGGAAAATCATTTAACAACTGAATACAATGAGTAGCTAATATCATGAAAAGGAGAAAAACTGTTGGTAAATATAATTTAAAAATGAAAACAAATAGGTTGTACTTACTACCAATGAAGAAGAAATGGAAATAATGATTACGAGCTATTTTGCTCAATTATAAGCCAATAAATCTAACAATCTATGTGAAATGAATGAAGATTTGCATATAAAAATAGCCCAGAAAAAGAAGTTGTAGGAGAATACTTAATTAATTCAATCTTAGAAAAAAATGAATATTTCATCAATGAACTTTCTAAGGGAAAATTCCCAGGACCAGAAAAAGTCACAAGTGAGCATGACCTCACAGTTAAGTAACAGTTAATTCCACTATTATATAAATGATTTGGGGAAATAGGGGAAAAAAGAGGAGTCCTACCAAATTTCTTTTGACACAGATATGATGTTGTAAATAACTAAAACAGGAAAATGGAGAACAGAAAAATAAAAATATAAACTAATTTCCCTCATTAATATGCATGCAAGAAATTGAATAAAATACTAGTAAGGAGATTTCATCAACATATTACAAGGATCATACACTGATCAGGTGAAATTTATATCAAGAATAAAGGAGTCATTCAAATTTGAGAAAACCAATTGACCATATTAGTAGGAAAATGAACAGAAACCAAATAATAATCTCATAGATACAAAGAAAGATTTTGAAAAAATCAGCACATAATTCTATTAAAAACTCTAGTGAATAAGTGGAATGAATTGAGTTTACCTTAAAATTATGAATAGTATATGTAAAGAGAAAAAACTAGAACCCTTTCTAACAAGATTAGGGGTGCAGCAAACATGCCCATCATACCCTCTATGACTTAATATTGCCCTAGAAATGTTAGCTAGAACAAAAAGAAAAGAAAAAAGAAATCAAAGGATTAGAATAGGAAATGAGGAAACAAAATTATCACTCTTTTCAAATGATACATAGTATATTTAAAGAACCTAGACAAGAAAAAAAAAGTAGAAATATAGTTAATTAACTATAGTGAACTTGCAGGATACTAAATAAACTTCCAAATTATTTGCATTTCAATATATCATCCACAACATTCAACAGTAAGGGATAGAAAGAGAAATTTAATGTAAAGTAACTATGGATAATATGAAACACTTGGGAGTTTACCTGCCAAGATTATCCAAGAACTATATTGACACAATTTTTTAACACTTTTCATTGAAATAAAATCAGATGCAAACAATTGGGAAAAATTCATTGCTTGTAGGTTGACTGGGCCAAAATAAGAAAAATGGTAATTCTATATTAATTATTCTTACATTAAATTACACTTATGATACTTATTCTTGTACTAAATTACTATTATTCATAGATATAATAATCACACTGCCAAAATTATTTGATAGAACTAGAAAAAGTAATAGGAACATTTTTTGGTAGGGCAAAAAGAAAAGAATTTCAAGAAAATCAATGAAAAAGAAATATGAAGGAAGATGAACTGTATGAGATCTAAAATTATATAATAAAATGATAATTATCAAGATAAATCTTGAATTTGTTAAGAAATGCCAGTGGTGAATCAATGGAAAGGATTATGTACAAACTACTTTGTAATAAATGACCCTAGTAATCTAATTCTGATAAAATCAAATACCCCTACTTTGAGAACAAAAGCATATTATTTGATGGGAAATGTAAATTATACAAACATATCTCACTTAGAAAAATATTTTTCTAAATTACATGTGCAAGCAATTTTCAGTTCTTTGTTTTCCAATTTCAGTTCCAAATTTTCTCCCTCCCTCCTTTCCCCCCTTCTTTGTGTTAATAAACTACCTGATATAGACTATAAGTGTTATAGACATATCTCAAAAAAACATTGCCATATCAATAATTCTGTGAAAGGAGACTTTAACAAAAGAAAAGAAGGAAGGAAAGAAGGAAGTAAGAAAGAAAGAAAGAAAGAAAGAAAGAAAGAAAGAAAGAAAGAAAGAAAGAAAGGAAGGAAGGAAGGAAGGAAGGAAGGAAGGAAGGAAGGAAGAAAGAAAGAAAGAAAGAAAGAAAGAAAGAATGAAAGGAAGGAAGGAAGGAAGGAAGGAAGGAAGGAAGGAAGGAAGGAGGGAGGAAGGGTGGAAGGAAGGAAGATGATAGGAAGGGTGATATGATAAAGCACAACAAGAGAGCAAAGAACAGTTTACCTAACAGATCCATGTCTAAAGAAAGAATTTAGTCCCAGTAGAGACATAGAAAACATGGAGAAATGGATAATTTTGGCTATATAAAGTTTTCACATAGATAAAAACAAAGCAACTAAGATTAGAAGGAAAAGATAAAGGTATGAAAAAAATTTAGCAAATGAATCTGCCTCATTTCTCAAATATTTGTATAGAGAACTGAGTCAAACTTATGCAGTTCATAAATGGTCAAATAATTTGAAGAGGCAATTTTCAGATAAAGTAATCAAAACTGTCTTTAGTGTTATGAAAAAATGTTCTAAATTGCATTTGATTAGGAAAATGCAGAGTAGAACAACTCTAATGGACTACCTCACCTATTAGTTGTTGAAGTAGAAAAGTAAAATGACAAAAGATGGTGGAGCTGTGAACTGATCCAACCACTATGGAAAGTACCACTACAGTAATATTAAGTCTGTATGCCAAACAGAACATTAAAAGAGAAAAGGACTTATATGTACAAAAATTATTTATAGTAGCTCTTTTCGAGGTGGCTATATTAGAAATCAGGGGGATGCCACTCATTTAGGGAATGATTGAACAAAATGTGGCACAGTATTTTAATGGAATATTTTTGTGCTTTAAAATATGACAATCAGAAAAACTTCAGAAAAACCTGAAAAGAATTACATGAACTGATAAAAGGTGAAATGAACAGAAGAACATTTCACAAAATAACAGCAGTATTGTATGATGAAGACATCTGAATGTCTTAACTATTCTGGGTAATATAACAATCAAAGACAACAAAAAGGATTCATGATGAAAAATTGTTCAAAGAAGGAACTGATGTCTAAATACAGACTGAGGCATATTTTTTCACTTACACTTTTGTCTTTCCTTTTTTCCTTTTATTTCTTTTTTCTTCCTTCCTCCCTTTCTTTCTATTTTTCTTTCTCTTTCTTGTTCCTTGATTTCTTTCTTTGTGTCTTTTTTACAGGGGTACTCTTGCAAAAATTGCTAATGTGGCAATATTTTGTATGGTATCTATGTAAATATCATATAATATGGGAGTATATAGATATATGTATCTTTATATACATACAAAAATACATTTATCTATAAATCTGTATTAGATTACTTCCCAACAAAAGGAAGGGAGTGGAGAGGAATAGAGGCAGGGCTCAAATTTGTAACTTGAAACTTAAAAAAACATTTAAAATAGTTTTCATATATAATTGGAAAAAATAAAAAATATTAAAAGAAATTCTTGTTTGATTTACATTTCAAAGATAACAGAAGCAGATCAAGTTGCTCTGATTGGCTTAATTGATCACCAAACCAAAAAAATATAGGAAGTGGTTACTTTAAAATACTTTCATCCTGAACTTGTATTTTACCTTCCTTTCATCCTTGTCCATATGGTCTTCAAAACCTTTATGCTTTTGTTTCCTGAATTTACCCATATCATTTTGCAATCAAAAGGTGTTTGAATAAAATTGCATCTAATAATCCCCAACTATATGCAAATTTTTAGAATGAGTATTCTCTCTCCTCTTGATTTCCTTTTACTACAATGTCACATTAGAATAAGGAATATAACCTTTCATCATTACCCAGTTAAAGGTTCTCAATCTTAAATTTCAGAAATGTCAAAAGCTCCATTTTGGCTCTTTGGATTCATATCTTTGAATGATATAGTGGAGAGTAACCTGGTACTCAGTAGATAGTAAAGGAAAAGAAAAAAAATGTGTCCTGGGGAGCTGAGAGACATCTTCATCATCTTCAAGGGCTTAATGATTCACTAGCAAATATCTTAAAAAAGAAAAGGAGGGAGGGTGGGGCTAAGATGGTAGCAATATAGGCAAGTGCTCACTGCGGCCCTCCCCAAAACACCTCTAAATAACTGTAAATAATGACTAAACAAATTCTAGAGTGTCAGAACCCACCAATACATGGAGTAAAATAGTTTCCTAGCTCTAGATAACTTGGAAAGTTGGTAGGAAAGGTTTGTGGCACCAGGGTGAAAGAGTAGCACAATGCATCGCAAGTTGAGCCACCACAGACAAACCCCAGGAATGGCAACAGGGAAACTGAATCAGGGGTAGCAGTGGCAGTTTCCAAACCCTCAGCCTCAGCCCACAGATTTCAAAGACAACTTGGGAGGTCAATAGGAAAGGTCTGTCACACCTGGGGAGAGTAGAACAGAATCCAGCACTGACCATGGCAGCACAAACCCAGCCCTAGAAAACTAGGGACTGGCCTTGGGACCCTCTGAATAGGTAAGGGTGGTCTCTGCTTCCAGAGCTCTCAGTCCACAGACAATAAGGAGACTGAATGACTGTTCAAAAAGGGACTATGGTATCTCTTTTCTTGCACTGAGACAGGACTTTGTGGTTTTGTCCATACTCAGATCTAGGTCACAGTACTGGGTGGCCATCCCAGGGAGAGGAGAGACAATAGCACCCCAGAGTCTGCAGTCACAAGAAATCATGGACTTCCCTCACAGTTCCAGGGCAGAAAAAAGTTCTTGGGATCACTCACATAAGTAAATACTTCTTCTTAGATCATTTAGCTTGGAAGAACTGAAAACTTGCAGGTCCCCTCTGAAAATAACTGCACAACACCCCAAAATCGTGGGACAGGGCACCCTCTACCCTGGAAGAGGAAACCTCCTTTAACAAAGAGTTAAAATCAACTGATAGACTGAGCAAATGAGCAAATAAGAACAAAAACAATATCTGATCATATAAAATTACTAAAGTGACAAAGAAGATTGAAAGGCACACAGAAGTAAATGACAGAGTCAGATAGATCTATATCCAAAGCCTCCAAGAAAAAATGAATAGGTCTCAGGTCATGGAAGCGTTCCATAAGACTTTTGAAAACCAAAGGAAAAACGTAGATAAAAATAGGTAAGATAAATGGAAACCAATACAAAACAATCATGAAAAATGAGGCAATAATTTGGTAAAAGAAACACAAAAAGATAGTGAAGAAAACAACACCTTAAAAAAAGTTCAAATGATGAAAAAGTTCCAAAAACAAATGAGAAAAATGTACTTAAATGCAGAACTGGTCAAATGGAAAGGGAAAAAAAGCACAAAACCTCATTGAAGAAAATAATTCCTAAAAAAGGAGAATTGAGCAATTTTGAGAAATCAAGAAACAATAGAAGAAAATCAAAAGAGTGAAAAATAGAAGACAGTGTGAAATGTTTCAGCGGAAAAACAACTGACCTGGAAAATAGATCCAGAAGAGATAATTTGAAATTTATTAGACAAATGACAATCACTTGGGGAAATACTGAACAGTAATGTGGTATGTGATTTTCTTTCATGTTTTTGCAAGGCAAATGGGGTTAAGTGGCTTGCTCAAAGCCACACAGCTAGGTAATTATTAAGTGTCTGAGGCCAGATTTGAACTCAGGTACTCCTGACTCCAGGGCTGGTGCTCTATCCACTGTGCCACCCAGCTGCCCCAATGGTATGTGATTTTGATGGAAAGTTATTCTGCAATAAGAAATGATGAGTAAGATGCTCTCAGAGAAATCTAGAGATACTGAAATGAGCTGTGTTAAAAATAAGAGTAATATTGTAGGTTGATCAACTGTGAATGATAACTTTTCTCAGAATATAGTTGGTGCAAGAACTCTAAGGGACTTATGATAAAAAATGCTATCCTTACCCATAGAAAGAACTGATGGTGTCTGAATAAAGAGTAAATATTACTTTTCTTTTACTTTATTCTTCTTGAAGTTTTGCATTTTTTCAGTTGGGATGTCTAAGTTTTCTTTTCCATGAAAAATTTTTGCCTGACTACACATTTATAACCTGTAACAAATTGTTTATTTTCTCAATGATGTGGAAGGGTTGGGGAGGGAGGAAGGAAGGGAGAGAATTTGGAACAAAATTTTATTGAGTGCTAAAAATTGTTTTTAAATGTAACTGGGGGAAAATACTAAATTAAAATAAAAATGTTTTTACATGCAAGTATAATTTTTTAAAAGGAAATAATTGAAGAGGACATACTTGAAGGGAAAAGTTTGTTTTCACAGGTTCCTGTGAAGGCTTCTAAAGGACATTTTCCTTATAGACCTTAAGGTCTTCTTAAACTGATGCTAATGGAGAGAAGATTATTCTAATTTCAAATATCAAGGTTCTGAAGCACACAAAGATAGTCCAGTCAGAGCAAGAGGATCATTTGTGAATTGAGAGGAATATAATTTTGAGAGAGGTCTGATTGAAACAAAGCTTCACATTCCGTTCCATTACAGTGACAAGATACTCTGATACTCTGTGTATATATATCTATCTATATCTATCTATCTATCTATCTATCTATCTATCTATCTATCTATCTATCTATCTATCTGAGATACAAACATTTAGATTTGTATATATACTATATTCATGCATATATAGATAGATACAAGTAGATATGCTTTGCATATGAACACTGTATATGAAAGTGTTATAAAAAATGTTTGATAATTCCTGATTGCCTTATGTTTGAAAACTTAGGGAAATTAGTCACCATGTACAAAGCATGTAGACCCCTAAGAAAATACAAGTTTTCTCTGTGCTTGTGGCATCAGCAACAGGAAAGATTCTCAAGGACACAGAGTAGATTTAGATAGACAGACAGACAGACAGACAGGATAGAGGCTCACTGTTAATTGGGAAGAAAGAGCTTGAACTCATTCCAACCTCATGCTTCACCTGTTGTTTTCCATGGTCTCCTTGGTTCCTTCTTGAAGTTCAGCTCCACAGTGCCTGACTGAGGGAGGTTCATGTCTGATCTTCTGCTCCTTTTTTCTCACTGTGTATCTGGTACAGTAATACAGGGCTGTGTCCTCAGCTTTAAGAGAAGTCATCTGCAGCTGCAGAAGGTTGTTGCTGTTGTCCCTGGAGATGGTGAACCGGCTTTTCACAGAGTCTGCATACCATTTGCTTGTTCCATCACTATTAATACCTGCGAGCCACTCCAGCCCCTTCCCTGCAGTGTGGCGGACCCAGTTCATTTCATAACCACTGAAGGTGAATCCAGAAGCTTTGCAGGAGAGACTAAGAGATCCTCCAGGCTGCCTCACATCTCCCCCAGACTCCTCCAGCAGAACATCACAATGTACTCCTGCAAACAAAGAGTCAATAAAGCAATAGTCATAGAAATGCATTACTACAAAGAGCTTTTATCTTCATGGAAAAACAAACCAAAGACAAAACTACCTTGTAAAATAGACAGAATGAGAATTCCATTCAGTCCAAGACCCATTGTCCAGATTATCCAGTAAGGCTCTTAAGGCAGATCAAGACCCCACAGAGGATAATTCCTCTCCCAGAGGTGCAGGCAGATTTTTGTTGATGTTCACCCTCAGGGGGAGGAGCTCACTTTGCATGTCTTTCTCTGTTTAGTATGGAGGAAAAGAACTGCCTCCCAGTGTGATGAAGCCCCTCCTTAAGCTGCAGAGAATTTCTTCTAAAACCCTGAGAATCCACATATCATTGGTGAAGACTCAGTGTCTGTCCTCCATCTCTCCATTCTATTCTCATAAACTTTTCTCTGTTCTGATATTTTCCTAGCTTATCCCATTGTCTTTTTTCATTGGAAAGGCACCCCAAGTCCCAGTCATTTTTGATCTTTAGAAGAGATTGAACCTAACTTGGGAATTACTGGTGGAGGGGGAGATAGGCAGATTTCTCCAGTTACTTATAGCCATTTCAGCATGCTTAAAAGGCTATTTTTTTGCTCATTCTCTTTGGAACTGGATTTCATGTGGATCATTCTTTATATCCAAGCTGTGTTCTGTCTGCATGAGAGAGATGATTGTGAAGTTTTCAGTCAGAGCAGAAATCAGCAGATACTGAAAAGTAGTTGGATTGATAGGTTTTGTTTTAATTGTTGAGACTTAACAAAGACATAGAGGAATGTTAAAGATGTAGATTAAGTATAAAAGTGTATTTTATCATGTATACAATGTTCTCCCCTACAGAGCTGACTTTTAAAAACCTCCCTGCCTACATAAGATCAAGCCCCTTTTTGAATTGGGGAAACTGAGGCATAGAATGGACAGGGCATAACAAAACCTGCTAAATTTCGTAGACCCTCCACAAAGTGCCCATTTTGTTTCTCAGAGTATAGATATTCTCTGGAGAATGTTAGATTCTTCTGGAGCATGGAATCAACTCCAGGCTGAGCCTCAGTCTGCAGGGAGCTCCTTCCAGAACAATCAAATCTGCTGCCACCTGCTGTTCTCATAAAAGCAGTATAGAGTACATTTTTGGGGGGCGGTTTATATTGATGTACATTAATTCTCATCAGGCTCTATTCGAATCCTGACAAAAATACACATTATTCTCCAATCAACCTGTGAGATTGGGATGAAGCTTGAACTGGATCAATTTGTTTTTTTGTTTTTTCTTCCTCTGATAGAAGCCTTACATTTTCATTATCCTGTCATTGCCACACAATATATAGGGAAAAGCACAATTCAAAGCAGTTTATTGAATGGAGTTTTTCTGTTCTTACAAAATATATCTTAGCCTCCCAAACCTACAGAGGCTAACTGACCTTCTGTTATCTTCAACCTATCTTTTGAAATCTTTTCCCGTTCATTAACTCCTAGCAAAATAATTCTTGATACTTTAGTTTAAGATAGTTTTCAGATTTATGTAAGATCTCACTCAGACCATCTATCTGAGATCTCACACTTTTCCTTCCTCTCTCCATATGGGTACCAAAGTGGTACCTAGTCATATTATTAACATATTTAATGGACATTATTTTTGCTGTTTCCTCCAAGATCTATTATAGACTATCATGTTTGCTGTTCATTTTTATTTCATAACCTGACCTCAAGATATCTTTGTCACTTCTTTATATACTGGACATCTCACCAAAGTCAACTTAAACTAGCCTCCACCCATTCCTTCCAAATGATGCTTTTCTCTGATTTCTTCAATTTTACAATGTGTCTCCTCTATTACTGGGACACTACTGCTCCTAATCTACACTTCTTTTAATTCTTTGATTCTTTCAAAGTTCATCTCAAGACACTTTCTATGTGATGCTTTTTCTACTTTCCCTCCATTGAGAGTACCTGCCATTTAAGAGTTATATTCTACTTATAATTATATAGTCTATATATTCTGATTTATGTATAAATTTTTCCACAAAAGAATGTAAGAAATTAGAGAGTAGGAAATGTTTCTTTTTATCTTCATATCCTAGGCACACAGCTCCTGGAATATTGTATGTGTTTAATAAATGAGTGTTAATTTAATGACTAATTGATTAAAGTAATTGATAGTTCAATATTTCTTAATAATTCTGCTCATGGGACATGTGACCAAGATGGTGGAAAGATGTCAGGCACTATTTTAAGCTCTCCTGGCTTTCCCTCAGAACTGTTATGTATCAAGCCTCTTAAGAGTTGTTGGAGCAACAAAACCCAAAAGGAACAGAGGGGAACATCTCCCTGTAAGGTCTGTCTGGGGAGAGTGGAGCATGGGAGGACCAGGACAAAGACTAGCAAACCAGTTCACCAGCAGTGGAGCAAGGTGTGTGACTTACCTGAGAGACTCTGCTGTGGAAGTGGAAACCTTTATGATGTGGCCAGTGTGGCCATGGAATGGGAGAGCTGCAGCTTCATGGAGATTCCAGGAAGCTGCCTAGAACACCCATTTCGTCAGCACAGTTAGTCTGGACAGCTCCACTTGGAGAGCCCCTGGTGTTCCCAGAATATCCCCTGGAGTTTTGGAAGATGTGTCTGGCATTCCCAGGGCAAACAGAACCGAAATCAATCCAGGTATTCTCATCTTTCCCAAAGACCCAGGGTACAAGAGAGTGACTTTAAATGCTGACTGTCCAAAGAAAACCTCTGGTGCTTCCAGTCCTGTTGGCCAGCTCAGAAACTGGGTTGCCAGTGGGAAAAGTCCAGATACAACCTCATGCATAGGGAATGGGCAGCTGACAAACCCAGACAATCCAAGTACAGACAATCCAAAGAGAGCCTCTGGAGTTCCTTTCTGAGTAACCTCTTGGAGTTTCCAATTATCTATGGTGTCAGGCCAGTTAGCAAGTGTCTAGGATTCTCAACACCAAGGTCTACCAGCAAGCCCTTCCCCACCATAAGACATTTAGGATAAGTAACAAATTCTAAAATAAATGAGAAAGGTCAAAGGAAAAGCAGGATCTACCGAATGTTACCTTGGCAATAAGGAAATGAGCACAGAAAAGGATAGGAAGGGATGTTACATATGAAGGTTCAGAGGAGAATATGAATTGGTCTCTACTCCAGAAAGATTTCTTAGATGTCAGAAAGGATTTTAAAAATAAAATGGAAAAACTGGGGAAAGAAATGAAAGAGGAAAATTAAAATCTTGCAACCAAAAGTAACAAAAGAAAACATCTTTTAAAATTATATTTTAAAAATACAATTGTATTTTTAAAAAAAATTGGAAAAATTCAGAAAGAAAATCATTCCCTCAAAAACACAATGGGGCAAAGGGGAAAAAGTTAATAATTCCTTTAAAAAATAGAATTGATCAAGTGGAAAAGGAGATGAAAAAACAAAATGAAGAAAATAGCTCCATGAAAAATAGATTTGGACTAATGGAAGCTAATGACCTCCTGAGACACCAAGAATCTATTAAATAGATTGAAAAAAATGAAAAAATGGAAGACAATTCAAAATGCAACACAAATAAAAAAATAACAGACCTGGAAAATAGATCCAGAAGAGATAATTTTAGAATCATAGGAATACTTAAAGGTCATGAAAGCATTCTTCAGGAAATATTCAAGGAGAACTGCCCTGTTATCCTGTAACCAGAGGGCAAAATAGCCATTGAAAGAATCCATCTATTATCTGCTGAAAGGAAGCCCAACAAGAAAACACCAAGGAATATTGTAGCCAAACTTCAGAATTATCAGATTAAGGAGAAAATTCTGAAAGTGACCAGAAGAATAAATTCAAATAACAAGGAGACACAATCAGGATTATATAGGACCTGACTGCATCAACATTAAAGGAAGAAAGGGCCTGGAATATGACATAGCATATAATTTGGGTACTAAACTGTTGTGTGCCAGACATCTAACATCCATTACTCATAACTACATACTTTATTCATAACCTATTTACTTGACTCAGTCCCATTGTAGTCAAGTTCTAAGGTGAATGTTGAAGAGGCAAGAGACAAAGATGACAAGTTCTCCATTTATTTTACAGAATTCAAGAGTTTAAATATTCCCTTAGCCCCTGGTTTACTCCCAATTAATGTGGCATTCTCCAAGTAGCTGATCAAACAATGACTCCATGCTCATGGACAGTAGTGACAAAAGTTTACTACCTCAGGCTAGTACTCCCATACACTGGCTTAGTGTTTACACACATTGCTCCAGAATATATCAAAACATAAGGAAAAGATGAGAAGATCAGGAGAGCCAAACCAAGTGAGTAGGTCATTGATGCACATGGCCATGAGGACTTTTAAGTCATTCCCAGTCATGCAATGACTTTCCTGTGATCCTCAACAGTCTCTTACAAATCTCCCTTTTTTGCTTTTGAGGTGAATTTCTTGTAAGCCATCCACAAGAGGGCAGATTATTTTCAGACAATACCTTATGAGAACTATTGTGATCATAAACATTACCATCACTGATACACTATGCATGGGGAGGGTCCAAATCATTGTAGGACCTGGAAGTTTATCAATCCTGTCAATAATATCTTATACAGCATGATCAGGAGGAAGATCTTGTTTTGAAGCATTATCAATTTCCCTTGATTTTTTCTCAAAATCAATTAAATTCAAAACCCAAACCAAAAGGCACAATATTTAATGTAACAATGCCATTTGCTATTTCCCCAACACTGTACATTTACAACAGGTTATGTACATTATTAATTGCAGCAATAGCTTTCTCTCTTACCATATAATGATATATTATAACTGTCATTGTGCCACGACTGAATCACAAAGTCATCAAACAATCTTATAACAAGTTCTTAGAGTCAGATAACAATCTAAAAAGGGTGGATAAACATGCTCTTTTCCAATGTCCCATATAACAGGATACTGACAAGGGTTTTGCATACTGCTCAGAATACTTCTCGTTGTCACATTACATACAGACCTCAATATTCCTGACATTGATATGATGAAAGATCATCTCTTGTATCTGAACACATGTGTCCTTTGCTGTTTTGCCAAAATTAATTGGAGGTCTGAGTGCTAAACCCATCCTGTACTTCATCTCCTTCAGTGATAATGCAGACATTCCTTTCAGGAACCCAGATTTTTCCATTACCTGTAGAAATACAAACATATCCTGGCCCTTGGATGATTACCTAGTTGGTCTTATCTACTTCCCTATCTTTCCACATTACCCTTTCTTGCATAATGTATTCATACTGACTTTCTTGAAATACCTACTTATTCTGTTTGCACTGTTCAATTTCCAAAGATTTCATAATCAAATTTCAAAAAATGTTTATAGTATAAATTGCATAATTCAGTCTTAAATTGAATAATTCAATCTATTGGTGGGCATATTATATATCCCCCCTTTTTGTTTGTGAAGGAATGTTTTAATATTACTATGCTTTCCTTAATCCAATTACATGTATTTTCAGATTGCCCCAAAGCCCTGTTTATAACTACAAGATATTCTTTATGCTTCTCTTAAATTCCAAAAGTCATATCCAAAATAACTTTAAATCATTTTCTATTCAAAACCCCAAAAGTTTGATAAGAGCCAGAACTGTAAGCTGGTAAGTGGCAGAGAGGGGGAAAGGTAGGGGAAAGCATTCTGGTAGCACAGAATCACAGAAAAGAAGTGCGGAAAAGAAAAATTCAGTGATATTTAATCATTTTCAGTATTTTCACTAATTTCCTATCTTATGCAGTTATCACAGCTGCATGAAAAGTGTAAGAACCTACATCCATACTCCTTGTAAGGAACTGAATCCTTTGAAAGGGTAAGAAAAAGCATTCTTACAATCAGTTGTGCAATTCTCTAAGGCCAATTGTTTAATTATAATATCTAATGCAGAGCCTGTTCCTATAGACCTCTCAATGGCTTCTAGTAGCCAAGAAATACACCTATAACACTGTCTGAACTATTTTGTATCTTATGTATAGGAGTAACTATTCATTCCAGAAGGCCCAAGCACATTGCCTTAAAATTTGATAAAATTCAAGAACATAACCAAAACTTAAAAGAGTAACCTTTAAAAAACTAGAAGGTCTCTAAGGGGGGAGAATTATACTTTATAATCCAGTATCAAAATACATTTTATAAGAACATAGCTTCTGATAACAGATTCATTGATAGATGCCACATAAGTTGTAACAAAAGCTCAAATAGTATAAACAAATGTACTGAAAAAGCATTTTAAAATTGCATGTGTCATATACCTAAGAAGAGTGCTATAAATAAAATGCAATAAATGGATTTTGAGATGTAACAACAATAATCCTAATTCATATATATATATATATATATATATATATATATATATATATATATAAACAAAATCAACTTTTTGCAATGAATTCGTTCATTTTTAATTATATTTAAAAGAACATCTCCTTCGGGGCAAGGAGGTTGCTCATCATTTCCATACCTTCACATAACAATTGGCTAGAGATTGTCAGAGAAATCTCAAATCATCATCATGTTACATAGTGCTTTTCCCTCAAAGCAAATAACCAGTTTTACACATATAGACAGCCATTTTTATGCATAAATTTTTAACTACTAACCATCTTCAAAAATACAAATTATTACTTTCAGAATTCTTAAAAAAAGCCTTAGAAGATCTCAGGTAACCTTATTTTTCTAACATGTGTTATTAATTCCAAGTCATTAAACAATAGTAAAAGCAACTAGGCATTCAGGTCAATTAACAATATGAGTTATCAAATTTTACAAAATAATATTTGTATTATATTATGCATGAATAAGCAGATGTATCCCAGAAGGGAGCCATAATTTGTGATATTTTCTTTACCACCCCTTCAAAACAATCACATGTTAATTCCAGGCTGTAACATTACAATATTCAAATTGCTTATATGTTCACAAGAGAACCAAACACTGTTAATATAATTTCTTTGAAATTACAAAAGAATAGCACTTCTGGTCAAGAAGGCAGCAGAGAAGACAGGAACAGTACTGATCTCTTGATCTTCGCTCATAAATAATATGAAACAAACCTCTTAACAGCAATCCAACCCACAAAACCCAGAAAGAGATACTGGGAGAAGATCTACCTCAAGGTTTGTCCTCCAGGATCGTGGGGGAGCTGGGCACAGAAGGCTGACTCTGCTGGGAGCACATGACAGGGTCAGAGCCTAAGAACTCAACTAGCCTGATAGATGGGGCAGGCAAGAGCCTGAAAGTGTGACCAGTCTGATTGGAGTCAGAGTAGTCGACATCCTGAGAGCTTGACTAGCCTGATCAGTAGGGAGGACTAGAGCATGAAATCCTAAAAGTGGGGCAAGCCTGATCGGCCAACTAGGGAGCAGAGGCATTGGTTGTGGCACTGAAGGTCTGGAGCTTGCCAGCAGAGTTGGAGGGAGAGTTCCAGTACTTCATTTCAGCTGAAGCCTCTTCCTAGAATGAACACAATTATAGCCTATCTCTGCCCCAGGCCTATGAGCAGAAGACCTTCCTCAGCTATGAATATGGAGAGCAATTACCTTGCCCTAGGGCAAGGTGGATGATGGATTTTCATCATTGATCAAAGAAAAAATACTCAATACCTTCACCCACCCTCTCCAAGTTAAGGGAAAGGGCCTCAAATTAAGGTCACAGACACTCCAGAGAAAGCAACCAATACAACCTTCTGGCCAGCCCACTTGGAGTTACTAAACCCAGTGAGTAAAACCTCTAGGGATCTCAACACCAAACCTCTGTGAACCAGTCCCTTGTCAATATAAGGTCCTAGTAAAATGAAGAAAGGCCAGGAGAAAGGGGGGAGGGTCCATAGAAAAATTCCTAGAAGGTAAAGACCCTAACTCAGAGAGACCTAGAACCTCTGAGGAGAATATGATCTGGTTTCCAGCAAAGAAAGACTTCCTTGAAGAAATCAGGAAGGAGTTTAAAAATCAATTGGAAGATTTGGGAGAGACAATTAATACCTTGAAACAAGAAAAAAAATCATTGGAACATACAATTGGACAAATGCAAAAAGAAAATAATTCTCTGAAAACCTCAATTGGTCAAATGGAAAACTCTTTCAAAAATAGAATTGACCAATTGGAAAAGGAGTTGCAAAAGGTAAATGAAGAGAATTCTTCTCTTAAAAAAATAATGGAGTCTGTGGAAACTAATGACTTCATGAGACAGCAAGAGCCTGTTAAACAAAAGCAAAGAATTGATAAAATAGAAGAAAATGTAAAATACCTCATCAGCAAAACCATTGACCTCAAGAACCAATCAAGAAAGGAAAACCTGAGAATTATAGTTCTTCCTGACAACATTGAAGAGAAAATAAGTCTGTACTTAACATTACAGGATTTAGTGATGGAAGGCTGCCCTGATATCATGGGACCAGAGGGCAAAATTGTTTTTGAAAGAATACATCTATTTAATTTCCTCCTCATTGGTGGTTAGTTCAATCTTCATTTTTGATACTGGCAATTTGGTTATCTACTTTTTAAAAATCTGAATACTCAATGGTTTTCCTTTTTTATTGATGTTTTCATAAAATCAATTCTTCATTTTATTTATGAGAATAATGGGTTTGTTGCTTTCAGTTTTATAGATCTCTCCTTTGATTTTCAGAATTTCTAACTTGGTATTTAATCAGGGATCTTTAATTAATTCCTTTTCTAGCTTTTTTAGTTATATACCCAATTCATTATTCTCCTCTTTCTCTATTTTATTCATATAGGAATTTAGAGATATAAAATTTCCCCTCAGAACTGCCTTGATTGCATATCATAAAATTTGGCATGATGTCTCTTTAGTATCATTTTCTTGGATATAATTGTTGACTATTTCTATTATTTGCTGTTTGATTTAAGCATTATTTATGATGAAGTTATTTAATTTCCAATTAGTTTTTGGTTTAACTTTTCATGACCATTAATTACAGGTACTTTTATTGCATCATGGTCTGAGAAGTGTACATTTATTATTTCTACCTTTCTGCATTTGATTAAAAGGTTTTTATGCCCTAAGTATGTGGTCAGTTTTGGTGGTGCCACATACTCCAAGAAGAAGGTATAATATTTTCTTTCCCCATTAGATTTTATCCAGAGGTCTGTCACATCAAAGTTTTCTAAGATTTAATTCACCTTCTTAACTTCCTTCTTATTTATTTTATGGTTAGATTTATCTGGAACTAAGAGAGTGAGATTGAGGTTTCCCATTATCAAAGTTTTGCTATCTACATCTCCTAATTCACTCAGCTTTTCCTCTAGGAATTTGGATGCTATAGCACTAGGCATGTTTAGTAATGATATAGCTTCATTACCAATGGTGCATTTTACGAAATTTAGTTTCTTTCTTTATCCCTTTTAATGAGATCGATTTTTGCTTTTGCTTTTTCTGAAATCAGGATTCACTATCCCTGATTTTTTAACTTCTCCTTGAGCATTATGTATGTTACTCCATTCTTTTACCTTTACCCTGTATCTCCCTGCTTCAACTGTGTTTCTTGTAAACAATATATTGTAGGATTCTGTTTTTTAATTCATTCTGCTATCCTCTCCTGTTTTATGTGACAGTTCATCCCATTCCTTTTACAGTTCAGATGACTAATTATGCATTTTTTCCTGTGCTTTATTCATTCGTATTTTTCCTTTCCTTTACTCTTCTTCCTCCTCATCAAATTTCACTCTGCTCTCCTATTGACTTTTCATTTAAAATTTAACTTTCAGTTTATTTTCATTTATACCTTCACCTTCCCTTTTATCAATCCTTTCTTCCCTTATCTTTCCCTTTCCCTGTACCCCTCTTCACTGTAGATTAGGATAGATTTTTAAATATATCTTATTTCCTCTCTGGGTTAAATCTATTGAATAGAATTCACTCAGTCTTCACATTCTGCTTTCTTTCCCTCTTAAATTATAAATCTTTGTGCCTCTTCACATGTTGTTATTTATCACTCTAGTACTATTGCTTGATAAGCTCATATTGTTATCAAAGTATCATCACAGATTGTTTGCTTGATAAGTAGCATTGTCTCAAATTATATCAAATTATAATCATTTTTTACCTTACTCCCTTTTCAAGCATCCTCCAAGGACACACAGTCCTCCAAATGAGACCAAGTATCATCCAAAGCCAAATCATTTCTTGAACTATTTGTACTTCTCTCCCAGGCCTATTTTCTCTAACATTTTACCCCCTCCCTCCCCACCCAGGATGCTTAACCCCTTGTTAAATGTAGCACAAACCTAGATCTAATTAACTACAAGAATATCAAAGATCTCTAAGTCCTGGGAGTCTCTAAATGTCTCACTTGAGATCTTTACAAATGATTGTATCTTATGGAAGGCTCTGACTCAGGACTTCCCAGTTTATGGCCTCTTTAGACAATGTACTAAGCTTTTGTTAGCAGGGCAGAATTAAAATGATTCCAAAGATAACAAGACACCTAAATTTAAAGTTACACCCCTCCTTTTCATCTGGGCTTTATGCCTCAAACATAGTGATGACATCTTATATCTTTTCAATGGAGAGACAAGACCCAAATATACACATATCCTTTAAATTAAATCTCTTTAATTATATTCGAACATTTACTTATACTAAGAAAAATAAAGTTCTAAAGAATTAGAAGTACTATATCTTCCCTTTTAGGGTTGTATACAATTTGATGGTCTTGACCAACATTTGTTTTGCTTTGTTTTGTTTTTTCTTTCCCCTTTTCATTTACCTTTTTATACAATTTTTGAGTTGTATATTTGGCAATTGAATTCTCTGTTCAGTTCTGGTCTTTGTTTTAGGAATTTAGCAGGGTAGTTCATTCTAGGTTGTATTCCCAGGCCCTTTGCTGTTTGATATATGTTAATCCATGTCTTCTGGTCCAGCAGTGTTGAGACTGATAGGTCCTGTGTGAGTCTGATTGTGCTTCCTTTGTATTTGAATTGTTTACTTTTTGCTTCTTCCAATATTCTCTCCTTTATTTGAGAGTTATGGGATTTAGCTATAACAGCCCCTGGAGTTATTGTCCTAGGGTCTCTTTCTGGAGAGGCTCTGTGGATTGTTTCAACTGTTATATTGCTATGTTGTTCTAGTAATTTTGGACAGTTTTCCCTTATAATTTCCTGCATAATGTTTTTCAGGTTTTTTTTTAAATCTAGGTTTTCTAGTAGTCTGATGATTTGTAGATTGTGTCTTCTGGATCTATTTTCTAGGTCATTTGTTTTCAGTAAAAGATACTTTATCTTCACTTTTTTAGCTGTTTTGTTTTGTTTGATGGTATCTTGTAGCCTGGTAGATTTATTGGTTTCTATTTATTCAGTTCTACTTTTAGGGTTTTATTTTCTTCAATTACCTTTTGTGTTTCCTTTTTCTGGTCAATTTTTCATATTTTTCCTCCATGACTTACTTTTTTGTTTTACATTTTTCTTCTTCCTCCCTTCTTTTGTTTTTAAATTCTTTTTAAGCTTTTCCCTTGTGAATGATTTTTTCACTAATTTCTTCTTCAGACTTGGCATTGTTATCATCTTTTTTTGTAAAGCTGTTTTCTATAGTGAGTGCTCTTTTACCTTTTTTGCTCATCTTTGTTGTTTTAGCTCTGCTCCAAGGGAGCTGGGACTAGGGTCTGATCCCTGGCTTGTTTTTGGGCAAGATGTAGCCTATGTAATCCAGGGCTTGCCTTTGCAGAGGTTTGTTTTCTCCTTTATGTCCAGGTTCTTACTTAGCAGTGGCTCGTTCCTGACCAGTCCTATCTTGTGCCTCCTACTTGCTTTCCCTGCTCTCCTGCCTCCTGGGCTTTACTTCCCCTTTCCCCCCAAAGAGACAGACCTTCACTGAAGTTCCTCCACAGTGTCTATCATTGAAAATTTCTTTAAATATTCTCTTTTTCTTGGTGAAATCTGTAGCTTGAATGTCAGAGTAGAAGCTTCATTTATCTTTAATAGAGAAAAACTCCAGGAGCATGTTAGCTTCATGCTGCCATGTTGGCTTCACCAGAGGCCAGTATATTTCTTTTTCTAGTATTCTTGGACATTTTCCTTTGTCCCTCTTTATTGGGCTGTGTTTTGCTCATCCTTTTTGGGATGGGAATTCATCTTAATTATGGACCCGCAATCCCAGTCATGTTCCTTCAGATGCAGGGTTGGTTGAAGCCAGGTCACACTAGCTCCAAAGAACTGATTTTTTAAATTTTCATTGTGAGCAATTTATATTTCAGAAATTAGTGGACATTAACAATCAGAGCTTGAGGCATTCTGTTGTTGAGTGCTGAGATTTCAGAAAGGAATGAAAAAAATATAAGATGAAGATAAAACTTGTATCATTTTTTTCCTGCAAAGCTGGCTGTTAAATACTTACAAGCACTTCCAAGTTCATATCCCCATTTGAGTGCAAAGAATTGAAACATAGGTGCCCTATATTCTCCAACAAGCTTCATGCTCTGTTCCTTAGAAGATCTCAGTAACTGATGAGGAAGTGATACAGGGCCCTCTAGTAAAGGTGGAGCATCTGCAGATGGAAATAGGCCAAGGCTCAAATTGTAGGGACTCAGAGCATGTAAATCTGCTGTCTCCTACTGTAAAATTCATTGCATCCTCAAGAGAGAATGTGTTTTTTTATTAGTCACATTTTACATTATTTCTTTGCTCAGTAGGAAAAAGGAAATTCAATCATTTGAAGCCTCCCCAAAATATAAATCATTTTCTAATCAGTCTTTGAGCCTATGGAATTTTGCTTATGTAAGGTCTGAATTGGGTGTTTGTCTCTCTGTGTTATCCTAGGCTGAAACAGGCCTTAAGTTTGCTTTGTTCTGTCATTGCTTCATTCTCATTGGAAAAAAGAATAATCCAAAGAAGTCTATGGAATACTACTACATTTCTGTTCATGCAAAACATACCTTGGCCTCTATAACCTTAAAAATCCTCATTGACTCTTCAGTATCTTCAAGCTATCAATCTGTTTATTTCTTCTCCATGTTACAAACATCTAGGAAAGATTTGATAATCCTATTTCTATTCCTTTCACTTATATGATATCCAAGTGCACCGTGTATACAAAAATTCTATAGGATGGACAAAGTAAATGGTTGATCATTTCTATTTGCTTTGAGTTTGTCAGCTTCAGAGAAAATCCTCACCATCTACAAAACATTTAAATTATAACAAGCATATATCTCTTTGTGCCTGAGGATATCATAAATAGGAAAGTTACTGTGAGGCATAAAGGATGAACAGATGGATGGAGGGAGGGAGGGATGGATAAATGGATAGATAGGTGGGGATGTTGATTGTGAATTATATATTTCTTTTGTTTGTTGTTTTTTGCAAGGCAATTAGGTTAAGCGACTTGCCCAAGGTCACACAGCTATTTAATTATTAAGTGTCTGAGCCTGTTGATTGTTAATTGAAAAGGAACAAGTGACCTTGAAAATTTGTCAGTCTCATACTTCAGTTATTATTGTAACTCATCCCCTTGTGCTTAAAATTCCCTAAGTAAGTCATTCTCCATACAGTCTTTCTGAATGAAGAGATTTATATCTGTCTTTCTTTTTCTCACTGCATCTCTTGCACAGTAATACAGGGCTGTGTAAGGGAAGTCATCTGCAGCTGCAGCAGTTTGTTGCTGTTGTCCTTGAAGATGGTGAATTGACCGTTCACAGAGTCTGTATAAATTTGGTTCCTCCATCACCACTAACATATGAAATCCACTCCAGTCCTTTCCCTGGAGTCTGGCAGACCCAGTTCATGCCATAGCTGCTGAAGGTGAATCCAGAAACTTTTCAGGAAAGAGTAGGAGATCCTTCAACTATCTCACTTCACCCCCAGACTCCACTAGTGGAACATCACACCTGACACCTGCAAACAAAAAGTCATTAAAGACAATAGACACACTAATGCATCACTTCAAAGAGTGTTTTCTTAGCCAAAAAAGAACCAAAGGACAAATCTCTCTTTTGTAAAATAGTCAGAATGAAAATTCCAATCAGTCCAAAACTCTTTTTTTTCCCGATTTACAGAGACAGTCCTTTGGAGAGAAAGGCAACACAAAAGAAAACTCTTCTCCCAGAGTTACAGACACGAATTTTTGCTGGTTTTCATCCCTAGAGGGAGGAGTCTGATTTGAATGTTTTTTTCCTTAAGAGTGAGGAAGATCAACTGTCTCCCATCATTATGGATCTGAGATGCAGAGAACTGTTTCTCCCAGAATCTGTTCTAA
The DNA here is from genome assembly GCF_037893015.1 of Macrotis lagotis. NCBI lineage: Eukaryota > Metazoa > Chordata > Mammalia > Peramelemorphia > Peramelidae > Macrotis > Macrotis lagotis. The sequence goes on along the minus strand of NC_133658.1, from coordinate 439,358,721 downwards.
AACCTGGGTAATATTAGTAACACTGAGAATTCAAATACCATTGGTAATAAACTCCATCACTCCAATTTATACCAAAGGAATACTTCTTAGGTTTCACTCTATTGCTGATATTTTACTGCTGATCCCAGTGTCATTTTTAATTTAGAAGGCACCCCAAATCTTTTTTTTTTTTCATTTTTTATCTTCAGCAGAAATTGAATCTACCTTGGTAATAACTTTTTTGGCTGGAATGAGTGGGTTATGTTCATTATATTTGGAACTGTTTTTATATGGATTGTTTACTCACAACTCCATTCTTGTTCCTTATATCCATGGTTTGATCTGTTGGCATGAGAGAACTGATTTTAAGTTTTCAATGTGAGCACTTACACTTCAGATATCAGCAAATACTGAAAATAAGGTCTAGATTTAATTAAGATTTAATAAAGTCATAGAAAAAATGCTTAATAATGATTAATCTTAAAAAAAAGACCATGAAGGTTTCTCCTGTGGACAAGTGAGTATTAAAAGTTTACCAGAATATCCAAGTTCATATTGATGCAGGGAATTATGGTCATAGGGAATATTGAAATTAATTGGAAGAAATTTTTATAAATCTTTTGTATGTATTGCTAAAATCTTGTAATCCTATTCATCTTCTAACACTGAGTTAAACTGCTCGGGGACCTATCCCGAGCCTTCGCCTGGATACATACCTTTCCCCGGTCTTCGGACGTCACGGACCCGTCGGTCTTCAGACACACGGACCCTCCTTTGGGGAAGGAGGGCAATAACTGGACAGAACACCCGGTTGCAGTCTAACAAGCAGGTCTTTATTGCTTACATAGCAGCGAAAAAAGCTCTCCTCTTCCCCAGTCCCCTCCCTTATCTAGTCTTCTGTTCCTCCCCCGAGCTCCTCCCCTGTTCCTCCCTCATGGGCGGAGCCACTCCTGTTACTGGGGAGTTCCCAGCACCCATGTGGGCGGGTTCACACCCCCAGGTGTCTCCTAACCCATAGGTGGCCAAGGTCCAGAGCTGGGTCCAGAGTATTAAACCACTTCACTTTGACCTCTGGTCTGACTTTGTGCATCTTCTCAGTGGTAAATCCAAGCTAGATTACACAGGCATAGAAAAATCATCTTGAGATCACCTTGCCCAGAATTGAACTCTCCAATGTAACACCCTGACCACTCCTCAAAATCAAACTCTCCCTTGCAGAACTTGGACAACTCCTAAGACACTGCCTTTCCCCATGGACTCTGAGGGGTCATTTAAGGAGATTCTGGGTAGTGCTGTGCCCTCTTCTTTCTTTCAGAATATCTGAGTCTTAACCTCGCAGCTGGGTCCTCTTTCCTTAAGAGAGGAGGTCCTTCTTTGCAAAAATGTTTTAATAAAACCATTTTAATCACTCTGGACTGAGTATTTATAAAGGAACCATTGACAAAAGGAGGTATGCGCCTTTTCAAAAACTGTGAATTAGAGCATAAAGACCTCATAAAATTTGGAATGTTTTATATTGTTATTATCATTATTATATAATATAATATAATTATAATTTAAATTATAAAATAATAAATACAAAATTTACTATTACAAAATAACAAGAATATTCAATATAGGACCTTTGAAGATAAAGTAAAACAATTAGTGAGTCTATTAGATATAAATCCTAGAGAATAAATAAGAATGATGATGAAGGACACAGGCATACAAAATTATTTTTAGCAGCTTTTTATGGAGGCAAGAAATTAGAAACTGAGATGTTCATGAATTCTGTGAATGACTGAACAAATTATGATTTGTAAATGTAGTGCAATATTACATAATTATAAGAAGTGATCAAGGGACAATTAGGTGGTGCAGTAAATAGAGCACTGGTCCCAGAGTCAGGAGCACTTGAGTTCAAATACATCCTCAGATAATTAAAAAATTATCTACTTGTGTGATCTTGAGTAAGTCACTTAACCCCACTGCCTTGAAAAAAAAGTGAAAAAGAAGATCGTTTCAGAAAAACATGAGAATGAATAACCAAATGGGCAAAGGTGAGAGAACAATTTATGCAGTAACAACAATATCATAAGACAAAAAAACATGAAGTTTAAGCAACACAAAGATAAACTATAAATCCAGAGAACTCCTGATTAAGTACACTACCTATTTCCTGACAGTGTCAATAGACTCAGAGTATAAATTGAGATACTTATTTTAGAATTTTTTATTACACATTTGTTATAAAGACTTTGTTTTTCTTGCTTTTTCAAAGCATTGGGGGAGGGTAAGGTAGGAGGGACAAAAAACAGGTATTTGTGAAAATAAAATAAAATATAATTCAAAAAACTAAAAAAAAAATCTACCTGCTGGCCTGCCTTGCTAATTAGCACTACTACAATCCACATGGCCTTTAATCTCTCTTAACTTTCTTTATCACTTTCCTTGTATTGTAAGGACTTCTTAATAAATCTTTATTTTTCTTTTCACACCTGCATTCCTGGATGACTAGTGATTTATCATAGGAACTGCTGAACCCTTGCAATAACATCCTTCTTTGAGTTGGAAGAATTGACACACAAAATAGACAGGATATAATAAATCTTGCTGAATCTGCTAGACTCTTCAAAAAAAATCCCATATTTTGTGTCTGAGAAGGACTCATTGTGTGTGGTGACACAATGTCAGTGTCCTCTGGAGAATATGTGTGTCTTCTGGAGCATCTGCAGACAGGAATTAGACTGGATCTCAGATTACAGGGATCCCATTCCCAGAGAAAAAGTCTGCTGTATTAGGAGAGAACATTTTTCAGACTTATAGCTACTTTGTATTAAGTCTTTACTCATACCAAATATAGAATTTATTCTCCAATCAGTCTGTGAGATTGTGGAATTTTGTATATTATAAAGCTTGAAATGTCAGTTTCTCTCTTTGCTTTTTCTCCTGGTACAGGTCATATATTTACACCATCCTGTCATTGCCATATAAGTGAATGGGAGAAGAACAATTCAAAGGAGCTTTTGAAATAGTTATTTTTGTTACCACAAAATTTGTTTTGACCTTCCAGTTCTAAAAACCCTATATTATCATCATTTTCTTTTGAAATTTTTTCCCTTTCACTAACTCCTAAGAAAAGAATGTTTATAGTTGATACCTTCTTTAAGGTACTTCTCAATCTTATGTAAGCTATTTTCTGACCTTCTCTTTCAGTTCTCACATTCCCCTCTTCATGCCAAAGTGGTACCTAGCCCTTAATGAACTATTAATATAAGCTTTAGTTTTTGCTGTTAATTTTTCTCTGAAACATACCCCAACATATCTTTGCAATTTTCTTACATGTTAGTCTTCTTGTTGAATACTATAGCCCAGTTAACCTAACTTCCCCATTCCTTCCCTTCCTTCCAAATAATGCTCATTCTCTGGTTTCCTGCTCTGAGAAGTCTCTCCCCCATGCTTGGAACAGGATTGTTCCAAATCTACACTTCTTTATATTCTTTGATCCCTTCAAAACTTATTCCAGGGGATACCATCTATGTGAAGCTTTTCCCACTTCCCTTCATTTTCAAGTGCCTTCTGTTTGAGAGTTGCCTTCTATTTATTTTAATTGTCTTTTTATATTTATCTATTTATATATTTTCCTTCAGAAGAATATAGACAATTTGAGAATTGAAATTGCTTCATTTTCTACTTCATATCCCAAACTCCTAGCTCCAGGCATATTGTTGGTGCCTCATAAATTAATGTTAATTGATTGAGATAGTTTAATATTTCTTTCTTTTTTTTTTAGTTTTTTTTTTTTTTGCAAGACAATGGGGTTAAGTGGCTTGCTCATGGCCACACAGCCCGGTAATTATTAAGTGTCTGAGCCTGGATTTGAACTCAGGTACTCCTGACTCCGGGGCCAGTGCTCTATTGAGTGTGCCACCTAGCCACCCCTAGTTCAATATTTCTCAAGGATCCTGGTCACAGAAATTGTCCAAGACAAAATATGTTTTTAACATGCCGTCTTTTTGATCTTGCTAATTAAATATTTTAGAAGACTAAACCTGATTAAAATGACTGTGAAAGTTTCAGAGGAGTTTAAAAAGGAGTCTCTTCAAAGGAGATTTAGTCTCATACAAGCATTCCCACTTAATGGTCATCTTAATACAACCAGAGACTTTCCAGACAGATAAATCCCTGCTGGTCTCCATGTTTGGACACCGTGAGAGTAGAAAGCGTCATCAGAATAGTTCCAAGATATTCGTGAATTAACCATATGGACCCAAAGCAACTTGGATCAACAGCGGTTACTGCTCAGCTCTTTCCACAGCACAGTGAACCACCTCTGACCCTTGACCTCTTTAGCACCTATCAATATATTAGTGGATTCCAGGAAGAGAGATAGACAGACAGAGAAGCAGATGCAACCAGAGACAGAGACAGAGACAGAGATATAAAAGCAGAGAGAGAAAGAGAAGAAAACCTTACTACACATACCCAAAAAAATTGAATAAGAAATATAGGAAGTTTATAGAAACTATAAGTGAAAGTGATAAAACTGACAAGTTAGAGGAAATTGGTGAATATTTGCAAAATATAAAAGACAGCTAAACAGAAGAAATAGATGATTGAAATAATGTTATTTGAAAAATTTTATCTTGCTTTCTACTTCTTTTTTACCATGGTTTTCCATGTAAACCTCTCCCTTGTTTTTAAGAACCATTAAATATGACAAATAATATTATTTAAAAGAGGAAAAAACAAGTCAAATCGTACATTGAGTTAACCACAAAATATGTGTAGTGTGTAATACCACTTTCTGAAATGGATAAGTTGAGGTATCTCTTCATTTTAGGCCAAGTTGATATTTGTAATTGTGTTATTCACTTTTGATTTATTAGTGGGTCATTTTCTTTACATATAAATCTTTGTAGTTACTATATATTTTTTTAAAGAAATATTTTATTTATTTTGAGTTTTACAATTTTCCCCCATCCTTGCTTCTCTCCCCTCACCCCCCCAACAATAGGCATTCTGTTAGTGTTTACATTGGTTCCATGTTATACATTGATCTCAGTTGAATGTAATGCCAAAGAAATCATATCCATAAGGAAGAAAATTAAAGTATGAGATAATAAAATTACATAATAATGAGATGAATTTTTTTCTAATTTGACAGTAATCTTTGGTCTTTGTTCAAATTCTATTGTTTCTCTGAATACAGAAGATTTTCTCCATGGCAGATAGCTCAAAATTGTCCCTGATTGTTTTACTGAAGGGATGAACAAGTCTATCAAGGTTGATCATCAGCTCCATGTTGTTGTTAGGGTGTACAATGTTTTTCTGGTTCTGCTCATCTCACTCAACATCAGTTCATGCAAATCTTTCCAGGCTTCCCTGAATTCCCATCCCTCCTGGCTTCTAATACAACAATAGTGTTCCATGGCATACATATACCACAGTTTGCTAAGCCATTACCCAATTGAAGGACATTCACTTAATTTCCAATTTTTTGCCATCACAAACAGGGCTGCTATAAATATTTTTGTACAAGTGATGTTTTTACCCATCTTTGTCACCTCTTCAGAGTAGCGGTATTGCTGGATCAAAGAGTATGCAGATTTTTGTTGCCCTTTGGACATAATCCCACATTGCTCTCCAGAAAGGTTGGATGAGTTCACAACTCCAGCAAGAATTTATTAGTGTCCCAGATTTCCCACATCTCTTCCAACATTGATCATTGTCCTTTCTGGTCATGTTGGCCAGTCTGAGAAGTGTGAAGTGGTATCTCAGAGATGCTTTAATTTGCATTTATCTAATAAATAATGATTTGAATCAATTTTTCATATCACTATGGATTACTTTGATTTCCTCAGCTGTAAATTGCCTTTGCATATATCTATTGTCCATTTGTAATTGGGGAATGGCTTGTTTTTTTTTGAAAATTTGACTCAGTTCTCTCTATATTTTAGAAATGAGTCCTTTGTCAGAAATACTAGTTGTTTCCCAATTTACTACATTTCTTTTGATCTTGGTTACAGTGGTTTTTGACTGTGCAAAAGCTTTTAAGTTTAATGTAGTCAAAATTCTCTAGTTTGTTTTGAATGATGTTCTCTATCTCTTCCTTGGTCATAAACTGTTTCCCTTTCCATAGATCGGACAGGTAAACTACTCCTTGATCTTCTGGTTTGCTTATAATATTGTTTTTTATGTCCAAATCCTGTATCCATTTGGAACTTATCTTGGCATAAGGGTGTGAGGTATTGCTCTAATGTAAGTTTCTTCCGTACTAACTTCCAGTTTTCCCAGCAGTTTTTATCAAAGAGAGGAGGCTGTTTGGATTTATCAAACAGCAGATTACTATAATCATTTCCTGTTATTGTACCTAGTCTATTTCACTGATCCAAGACTCTATTTCTTAGCCAATACCAGAAAGTTTTGAGGACCGATTCTTTATAATATAATTTTATATCTGGCAAGGCTAAACCACCTTTTTTCTGCACTTTTTTCCACTGAATCCCTGGAAATTCTTGACTTTCTATTTCTCCATATAAATTTACTTATAACTTTTTCTAAACCATTAAAGTAATTTTGGGGGGGGCTTTTGATTGGTAGGGCACTAAACAAGTAGTTTAGTTTTGGTAGAATTGTCATTTTTATTATATTAGCTCTACCTATCCATGAACAGTTGATGTTTGCCCAGGTATTTAAATCTGATTTTATTTGTATGAGAAGGGTTTTGTAATTGTTTTCAAAATTTTTTTTCAGTCTGCCTTGGCAGGTAGACTCCCAAGTATTTTATTTTGTTTGAGGTTACTTTGAATGGGATTTCTCTTTCTAGTTCTTTCTGCTGTATCTTGCTAGTCACATGTAAACATGTTGAAGATTTATGAGGCTTTATTTTATATCCCACTACTTTGCTAAAATTGCTAATTATTTCTAGTAATTTTTAGATGACTTTTTGGGATTCTCTAGGTATACCATCATGTCATCTGCAAAGAGTGAGAGTTTTGTCGCCTGCTTCCCTGGAAATTTCAATTTCTTTTTCTTCTCTTATTGCTGAGGCTATCATTTCTAATAGGATATTGAATAATAGTGGTGAAAATGGGCATTCTTGTTTCACCCCTGATTTTACTGAGAATGCCTCAAGCCTATCCCCATTGAATATAATGCTTGTTGATGGTATCAGATAGACACTGCTTATTATTATAGGGAACAAACCATTTATTCCCACACTCTTTAGTGTTTTTAGTAGGAATGGATGCTGTTTGTTTTTTATCAAAAGCTATTTCAGCATCTATTGATATGATCATATGATTTCTGATAAGTATACTATTGATATAATTAAGCATACTAACATTTTCCCTAATATTGAACTAACCCTGCATTCCTGGGATAAATCCTACTTGATCATAATGTATTATCCTATCGATAACTTATTGTAAATTGCTTTGTTAAGATTTTATTTAAGATTTTTGCATCTGTATTCATCAGGGAGATGGGCCTATAATTTTCTTTCTCTATTTTAACTCTTCCTGGTTTAGGTATCAACACCATATTGGTGTCATAGAAAGAGTTAGGCAGAGTTCCATCTTGCCCTATTTTTCCAAACAGTTTGTATAGAATTGGAACCAATTGTTTCTTAAATGTTTGATAAAATTCACTTGTGAATCCATCTGGCCCTGGAGATTTTTTTCTTAGGGAGTTCAATAATAGCTTGTTGAATTTCTTTTTCTGAGATAGGGTTATTTAAGTTTTTAATTTCCTCTTCATTTAATCTGGGCAACTTATATTTCTGTAAATATTGATCCATTACACTTAGATTGTCAAATGTATTGGCATAGAGTTGGGGAAAATAATTTTGAATTATTACTTTAATTTCTTCCTCATTGGTGGTGAGTTCACCTTTTTCATTTATGATACTAGCAGTTTGCTTCTCTTCTTTCTTTTTTTTAATCAAATTGACCAGAGGTCTATCAATTTTGTTGTTTTTTTCATAAAACCAGCTCTTGGTTTTATTTATTAGTTCAATAGTTTTCTTGCTTTCAATTTGATTAATTTCTCATTTAATTTTTAGAATTTCTAATTTGGTATTTAATTGGGGGGTTAATTTGTTCTTTTTCTAATTTTTTTAGCTGTATTGATTTCTTCTTTCTCTAATTTATTCATTTAAGCATTTAAAGATATAAGGTATCCCCTGACAACTGCCTTGGCTGTATCCCATAGGTTTGGACATGTTGTATCATTATTGTCATTATCTAGGATGACATAATTAAATCTTTCTATAATTTGGTGCTTTATCCACTCATTCTTTAAAATGAGGTTATTTAGTTTCCAATTAGTTCTGGGTCCATATCTTCCTGGCTCAGTATTGCATATGATTTTTATTGCATTATGATCTGAGAATGATGTATTTACTATTTCTGCCTTTCTGCAATCAATCATTAGGTTTTTATGGCCTAGTACATGGTAAGCATCATGTACTGCAGAAAAGAAAGTGTATGCCTTTCTATCCCTATTCAATTTCCTCCATAGATCTATCATATCTAGATTTTTTAACAATCTATTCTTGTTTATTTTTAAGATTCGATTTATCTAAATCTGAGAGCAGAAGGTTGAGTTCTCCCACTAGTAGAGTTTTGTTGTCTATGTCTTTCCATAGCTCTTTGAACTTCTATGAGAATTTGGATGCTGTCCCACTGGGTGTGCACATATTTAGTATTGAAATTAATTTATTGTCTATGGTACTTTTTAGAAGGATATAGTTTCCTTCCTTATGTCTTTTAATGCTCTCTATTTTTGCAACTGCTTTGTCTGAGATAAGGATTGTAACCCCTGCTTTTTTCACTTCAGTTGATGCAAAATATATTTTGCTCCAACCTTTTACCTTTACTCTATATGTATCTCCCTGCTTCAAATGAGTTTCTTGTAAGCATCATATTGTAGGATTCTGGTTTTTAATCCACTCTGTTATTGGCTTACCTTTTAAGGGAGAGTTCATCCCATTCACATTCAAAGTTAATAACTACTCATTTTGCCCTCCATGTTATTTTTCTTCTGTTTGTATTTTTTCCCTTTCTTCCCTTTATCCATATTCCCCATTGTTTAGTTTCTGAATGCCACCTTCAGTGTTTTTTCCTTCTTAAATTGAACCCTTCCCCTTTTCCCTCCCTTTCCCTTTTTCCTTTCTTTCCTTCCTTCTATTAGTTCTCCCTTTCCCCCTTTTAATGCTTGAAAGGTAAGATAAGTTTCTTTAACTTGATTAAGTGTGTCTAAATTAATCTCTTTCTGTTGAGTGAGCTCTGCTGCCCTGAGGGGGTGGTAGTGGGGGTGGGGCAATTGTTTATAGTTTTGTTCTGGGCAAAGGACTCTGCTGAAAGTATGGAGCTCAGGTCCCTGGCCCAGCTGGTTATTCTCCAGACATGCTCTGAGATTCTATGCTGGAACTCATCCTCCCATAGCTCCTCTCCTCTCCACCAAAGACTCTGCAGGTAAAGTTGGATCTTGCACCTTCCACTCATCTAAGTCTCTATGGCTGAGGCTGGCCCTCTGGTTTCCCCCAGCTACTGTCTACACCTTGATCCTCTACTCTCATTTCCCAGTTCACCCATGGTCCCCTGAAACAGACCTTCTTGGTAGGTATTCTTCTAGCTTCTCTTTCTGGGTGTTGCTGATAGAATTTCTATTAAGAGATTTCTCTCATGTTATTTCTGAGGAGAAAGAGTGCACCATCCCAGTGTCTGCCTTCTCTCCGCCATCTTGACTAGAGTTACTGTATATATATATTTGCACATGGTCATCTTTGTTTACTTCACTCTACATCAGTTCCTATAGAACTTTCTATGATATTTTAATTTATGACACATAATGTTTCATACAGTTAAGTAATGTTTATGAACCACAATTCATTTAGCCATTTCCCATTTCATGAGCATCTACTTTGCTTCCACTTCTTAACTATCACAAAAAATAGTTTTACAATTATTTTGGAGTATTTGGAGATAATTTTCTTTTCTTGATTTCTTGATGAATAAGCCCAGTAATGGTTAAAATTGTATGAACATTTTAGTCACTTTACCTGAATCATTCCAAACTGTTTTCTAAAATTATCATTCTGAACATCCACTAACAATATATTATTGTGCCTATTTTTCCTACAATCTTTTTAACAGTGATTATTTCCAGTTTTTCTCACTTTACAAGTTTGTACAGTGGGGGATAAAACCTCAGAATAGCCCTGTTTTGCAATACTTTTGCTAGCAGCAATGTGTTTTGAATATAAAAGACTCCGTCTTGCATATAGTCAATATTTTTGACTTGAATATGTTTAGTTGGTGCAAAGTTTTTGGTTTTTTTGGCAAGGCTGGAGAAAAAAGGATTTAATTTTAGATAGACAAAAAAGGAAAGGAAAAAGCACTTTATTGGAACATTATGAAAAATATGATACTTGTCAAGAAGCAGAGATAAGCAAGATAATTTGAAAAGTAATACATAGTAGTGATTATATACATATTAAAAGGATGGAAAAGAGATGTAAAATCATGCAAAATCATTTTTTACTTTTTCTATATTGCATGTATTCATATATACACATGCATCTGAATATACATATACTAATACATAGTTATATACAGATATGTATATAAGGATATATATATTTATTTAATGTATGTGTTTACTCCTCAGATATCATCAAAATAAGTCACAAATATTTTCTTCTATGTTGTCATTGTGGATTATTTTATGCAAGATGAAATGGTGAGTGCTCAGGAGCCATAATACTGAGTTGTAGAACTCCCATACCAGGGTTATCCTTAAACCTCTGAAAGATCAACTTGTGAATTGTAACTGCGGAATAAGTGACCCTTTCTGGTGGTCCCCCAAATCTGCATTCTATACTTTTATCAAACTTTTGGGAAGCAGATATTATGTTTCATAATTTACCATCATGTTTAGTAATATTTACACTGAGCTAAATTCCCAATTTTATCAATATTGTCTTCTTTCTATTGTCTTCACTATATAAATTGTTTTGCTTCATAATACTTCACTCTGCAATCATTACATTAAATTATGTTTATACTAAACCATGTTCATACATTTATACCACTCCATGTTCACTCAGTTTATGAGCTACTCAGATTCCCAGTTTTGACACTTAGAAATAAATCTCTGCTGAGAACAATTCTTCCCTTAATCTACCCTCCATTAATTTTTTGCTTTTTGCTTTTCTCTCTTTCTTTTTATATTCATCTTGAAATAGATGGATTTAGTCAGAAAAATCCGAGTTTAGGCATACACTAGCTTTGTGACCATTGAACAAATCACCCCTATTTACCTCATCTAAAAAATTAGCTGTAAAAGAAAATGTCCAACCATATCTTTATCTTTTCTAAGAAAATTCCAAAGGAGAACATGGAAAAGTGGACACAAATAAAAATGAACTTTCTTTCTTCAATTGGATAGTATTGGTAAGACTGAAGAATAGGTGCCAGTGTCTCCCTCCTATCAGGTGGATTTTTTAAGCATAAGTATTTACTTGTGTACCCTGATTATGTGACATAATTTTCTGTAACCTTTCTTCCTTTGTTCCCTTATGTAATATTCTTCTTCTCCCTCTGTTCTTCTCTAAGGATTATTAAGACATAAAAGGACCAGGACCAGTCTTACCTTCTCTCTAATTAGACTTTCTCCATAGGGACACAATATCCTCATATATGAAAGTAGGTAGTTTATTCTTGTTTAGTCTTTATGATCCTGTTTATAATAAAAGGAAAAGGGAAGTCAGGAGAGAGAGGATGATAGTAGGTGTTTATACAGTGATTATTATGTTACAGGAGCTCTGTTAAGTGCTTTTTGCAAATATAAACTCATTTTATCTTAACAATGATCCTATCTCATACAGGCCATTTTATAGTTGAGGCCACCAAAGCAAACAGAGGTTAAGTGATTTGTATTACCAAATATTACAAGTATTACAAAGCTGCTGTCTGAGGCCAATTTTTGAACTCAGGTTTGCCTAATTTCAGGACCACTTTATGTTTTTTTTGTTGCTGACATTTAATTTTTCAAATATATGTTACAAAAGTTTTTCAACATTCATTTATATGCATATGTTTATTTTTACGTTACAAAATTTTCTTCCACCCTCCCTTCCCCCTTCACAAGCCCCACAGTGGTGAGCAGTCAGATGAATATTGCATATACATACTTGTGTTATACATGGTTAGAGATTAGTCATTTCAGTGTGAGTAATTATGATTAAGGGAAAGGATATATGAGATAATTTTTAAAAAGGGAATGCAGTGTTCATCAGATTCTGAAGGGTATTTTGTTCTGTTTTGTTTCCTTTTGTTCTTCTTCCTCTGGATGGGGATAGCATTATCCATAGCTGGTCTAATGGGGCTGTCCTAGCTCTCTGAACTGCTGAGAGGAGCTACATGCATCAGGGTTGGTCATCTCATTATGTTCTTTTTAATGTGTACATTGTTCTGTTGGTTCTTCTCCCTTGGGTCAGCATCAGATTCTGTAATTCATGGGTTTCTTATAGAACAATATTATTATATAACATTCATATAGCATAGCTAGTTCATCCAGTCCCCAGTTGAAGGGCAACAAATCAATTTCCAATTCTTTGCCACTATAAAGAGTAGCTGTGTATATTTTGGAACATGTGGGACTTTTCCCATTTTTTTATGATTTCTTCTGTATATAGTCCTAGAATTGGTATTGCTGGGTCAAAGTGCATGAGCAGTTTTATTGCTCTTTGGACATAATTCCATATTACGCTCCAGAAATGTTGGATCATTTCACAACTCTACCAGTAAAGTATCAATGTCCCAACTCTTCCATAACCTTGCCAACATCGATCATTTCTCTTTGTCACCTTAGCCAATCTGATAAGTGTGAAGTGAAAACTCATTGTTATTTTAATTTGCATTTCTCTAATCAATAATCATTTGGAGCACTTTTTCATATGATTAAAAATATAGCTTTAATTTCTTCATTTAAAAACTGACTATCCATATCATTTGACCACTTATCAATTAGGGAAAGACTTGTAATATTATAAATTTGATATAGTTCTCTATTTTAGAAATGAGACCTTTATCAGACTACCTAGTTGTAAAGATTGTTTCCCAGCTTTTCTTCTAATTTTGGCTGCATTGATTTCAATAATGTAAATCTTCTTAGTACGAATTTTAATTTAATATAATCAAAATCATTCTTTTTCAGTTTATGATGTACTCTGTTTCTTGCTTGGTCATAAAAATTATCCCTTTTCCATAGAACTGATAAATAATTTCTTGATTTATTAATTTACCTGTTTATGTCTGAATCCTGTATCCATTTTGACTTAATTTTGTTTTATGGTATGAGATGTGTGTCTTTGCCTAGTTTTTATTATACTATTTTCCAGTTTGGGTGCATGTGTTTATTTTTAAGTCACAAAACTGGAAGAGCACTGGCTCTGGAGTCAGGAGGACCTGAGTTCAAATCCAACCTCAAACACCTAATAAGTGCCTAACTGTATGACCTTGGGCAAGTCTAACCCCATTGTCTTAAATAAAATAAAAAATAAAAACAGGAGTCTGTTTTACAGTTTTCCCAACAATTTTCATCAAACAGTGAGTTCTTATGCCAAAAGCTAATGACTTTGGGTTTGCCAAAGAATAGGTTGCTGAAGTCATTTACTACTGTTTCTTTTGAACCTATCTTAATCCACTGATCAATTGTTCTGTTTCACAACCAGAACCAGGCAGTTTTGATGACTGAAACTTTATAGTGCTGTTTTGGATCTGGTAAAATTAGGCTACCTTCCTTAACATTTTATTTCATAAATTTCTTTGATATTCTTGACCTTTTGCTGCTCCAGATGAATTTTGTTACCATTTTTTTCTAGCTAGGTAACATAATTATTTGGTAGTTTGATTGGTAAGGCACTGAATAAATAATTTGATTTGGGTAAAATTGTCATTTTTCTTATCTTACCTCAACCTAACTATGAGCAACTGACATTTTTCTAATTTTTTTTACATCTGACTATATTTGGCTATCGCTTTATAATTGTATTCATACAGTTTCTGGGATTGCCTTACAGTTTCTCATGCAGTTTCTTACAGTTTGTTCTCATGGTGTCTCATACAGGTTTTAGGAGGTAGATTTGCAAGTATTTAATGTGTCTATATATTTAATGTGTCTATTTTAAATGGAATTTCTCTTTTTATCTCTTGCTCTTGGGCTTTGTTTTTCATTTATAGAAATGTTTATGATTTATGTTGATTTATTTTATTTCCTACTACTTTGCTGAATCTGTGAATTGTTTAATTTTTCATTCATGCTTGCATTTTTGTTATTCTTAATTCCTCTATTGAACTTCAATATTTCTACATGTCTCTGGCTTTTTATTGATCAATAGCATCCTTGGGATAAAACCTAGTAGTAGAATCTCATTTTGTGTTTTGCTAAATAATTGTTTCAGTGATATCTGTCTCTATTGACTTTTATAGGGTTTTCTTGGCAGAGTTACTGGAGAGGTTTGCTATTTCTTACTTAGTTCATTCTGCAAATGAGAAATTAAAGCAAAGAAACCCAAGTAATCTGCCCAACACACAGCTAGCAATTATGTGAGACAGAATTTGAACTCAAAAAGATCAGTTTTTTTAATTCTAAGCCCACTATTCCAGCTAATTACTCCAATGTACTTTTAGCTATGTTAGTAGCCATGTATTTTTATTTTTGTTACATATTCAGAACTCCATCAAAATGCACATGTATTAATTCATGGACCATTTCCATATTCTAACATCTTAGCTAAAGCTCAGAGGTATTTTGATTGACATTTCTCTTATTTTTATCAAGTTAGAACTTTCTTTCATATCCCAAGTAAACTACTGATCATTAGAAAATTCCATAAATGGCAAAATATTTATAGGAGCATGCAACAAAGGAATTGAAAACCTAGTAGGTAACTTTCAAATGGGGAAGAAGTAGAAGAGTAATTATACTGTGATACAAATCTTAAGGAACAATGTAAGAAAAAATAAATGTAATGAAGACAGAGAAATATGGAAAGATTTGCATGAGAAAATAAAGAGTGAAATATACATGATCAAGAAAATAATAAACATAATTCCTATAGCAATGTAAATGTGAAAACAATGCACATAAAACAATAAAAAATTAATTTTAGAAAAGTACAAAGAACAAGCATGGTCCCAAGAAACACATCTTACCCCAAAGCCCTGAAGAAGTGGAAGCTTTATGAGTGTGATACATCACATATACTTTCAGATTTATTTCCTATATTGATTATCTGTGTTGATTTTTTTTAAATATATATTTTTTTGAATAATGGTTCTATGATTATTGGAAGTAAAGAGTTACTAGGAGAAATTCTAAAGAACAAACATGACAATTTAAGTTCATTTTTTAAGAAAGACAAATGTGACCACTTACTTCCCTCCATGTCTTTCCTTGGTGTTAGCTATGAAATAAGAAGAATCTATATTCTCTTGAATTCTTTTAGGATACCGGAGAAAGGTTCTACCTATGAATTTCACATCTTTCAGAGACTTGAACTTGCCCTGTATATTTTGCTTTCTCAGGTTAATTAAAACCTTTATTTTTATTACATTGTTTCTGCTATGTGACTGACTACTTTGTGCCAATAAGAAATTGTACTCTTGTAAAACAGAATTTTTTTTTTTTAATTATCTCCATGAAATATGTTGGAATGGTTGTCTGTTAAATAAGTATTAGGTATTACCCCAGGTCTAAACTGTACAAGAATATGTCTCTGGAATTTGTATCAGTCTTTACAGCAAGCCTATATTTGTTTATTTGTGTGTTTCTTTCCCTCATTGTGTGTCTCTGACATTTTTATCTGTCCATTTTTAACCTTCTCCAGAACTGTTGAACCATCACAGCTGCAGGGGAAATGAATTAACCAACAAAGTGGTTGCAACGTTTTTTTCTGTGTCTTCTCTCTGTAGATCTGTAATGTGTTTAACAAATAAAGGAATTGCATGATCTGTGTGATTTATTATGCTCTCTAGGTTCAAATAACTTAAAGGAAAAGTGGTTATAAGGTGGCGGATTTTATTTTTGTAGAATATGTATATCTGTAAAGTTAAGAAAATATTTTTTTCATTTCCAGAATGTGTGAATAAAATAAGAAAACATTTGTTCTATTTAATCTTGGCTTGTGTATCAATGACAAATTACATTGGAATTTTATTGGATGTATTTTGTTATCTTGATTTATTTATCTTAAATTAAATATATATATATATATATATATATATATATATATCTTTATGTATCTCCTTATCAGTAACTAGCTGTTCTGAACAATTTGTAAACATCCATTGTTTTATTAAGTGTGTCTACTTGACTTAGTCAAATCACATTTTAAATTTCTCAGTTATCTGTTTTTAAGGTTAATTTAAAAGCTATTAATTTCTTTTCTATCTGTATTTGGCCATTTAGTGTAAGAAAAGTAAAAAAATTAATGTTAAGGTGGATGAATGTGGGTATGTTACTCATATGACTCACAGAAAGGCTTTTTTGGCAATTTAAATTTAATTGAAATGAATTCAAATTTAAAAAATAAAATGACATGTCGCTGATATTTTAGACAATATTAATATATATGCATATATATGTAACACAACTAATCTGGAACTAACTGCAAGTTTTATTCCGTGTGATCAAAGTCTCTTCAAATCCCAAAACTTTTATCAATTTCTTTCCAAAAAAATCAAGAAAAAATAAGATTTAGTTAATTGCAGAGTATTCATAAACAATATGCAAAAATATATACATTATGAATTTGTACAAGGAAATAAAGACTATTTCATTATACAACTAACCAAAAAAAGAAGAAAAATGAAACTTTCTGGGAGAATCTCATTTCTGATAATGGATACAAAAATATTACAAATGATTTGTAGATGGAAGGGATGACCTCCCCTATAAGGACTGCTAATAAGTAGATCAAACAACAAACTGATTTAAAGACATTAACCTTCACTGTACTTTTTCTTTTGTGTGGATACTTTAGAAAATTAAATTATCATTTTAAATCTAATACTAGTATTCATGGAAAAAGTAAAAAATACTTTTTGAAAATATTTGTGAACTAGATTTAACTTTCCAAGCAAAGTTCACAATATTCTATAAAAATACTTGCTGTAAAAACCAATACAATTTTCAGAGACAGATTCTTATATAACATAAGTACCTTATCCTGGGTAAGTACTTTATGCTTAGTTAGAGAAGACACAGAAGAGAAACGGTGATGTGAGGAATAGTTTTAGAGATCAATGTGAATGAAATAAAACTCAAATTGATGCATAAAATAAGCTGGGAAAAACCTGAGACTGGTTTAGCAGGAGTTTTAACATGTGTAGTATGTATTGTAAAGAATATGAATATTCCTGAGATTAAAGAAATATTAACACTGGCAACATCAACATAAAAAGAATCAAATCTGTTCTCTTTTACTTCTTAATTCTTTATTTTATTTTATTTTTCAAATAATATGCAAAGATAGTTTTCAATATTCATTCTTTTACAAGCTTTTAAGTTTTGCATTGTTCTACCCTTCCATCCTTCATGGCATTGACCAATCTGATACAAGTTGTATGGGTAGAATTGTGTTTAACATATTCCAGATGAGATCATATTGTGAAAGAAAAATTAGGACTAAAAATAAAATCAAAATACATGAAAAAATTTCCTGACAAAGAAAGGAAAAATGATAAGTTTTACAAAGTGAACATAGAATGCTTTGTTCTGATTTCAAATTTTATAGGTTTTTTCCCCTCTGGATATGGATGTCATTTTCCATAACAGGTCTCTGGGGATTGTCTTGGTGCACTGAACAGCTGAGAGGATCCTCATTCATCATAATTGATCAAATTAAAGTGTTAATGTGGACAATGTTTTCTTGGTTCTTCTCATTTTACTCAGCATCAATTCATGCATCTGCCCTCTTTTAAATGAAAACCTCTACTTGCAAATACAATCCAGGAGGGAAAAGGTCATATAAATTTACCATGCAATTGTTTACCAAAAAAGAGAGATTCTAAATTTTGATATAAGAATGATTAGAGAAAAAGTATTATAAATAATTGTGTATAAAATAATAAATTAAAATGAATATTGCTTTTGTCTTGCTCAGTAATTTTTAAGTGAATAAGCATTTTTTAAAAAAACATTCATTCTAATACTCTCATATGGCATGCCAATTTGGTTGCTTCATTATTTTGATTATTTATGTGTTGAATTCCTTTAATACACACAACCAGAAATATTGGGATATTTTGTATATTTCACAATATCATGTGACTATAGCATTCTGTAACTACCAGGTATTTGTTATAATTATGGAAAAACTACATATATATCAATTGAATTGTTTAGAAAAAAATTTTAGAAAATAATCCAAATTAACTGGATTTTTAAAGTAAAAAAATTAAAATCAAGTTTCTTTGACTGATAATTTTTCCAAGAAAAGTTATTTCTGCCCAGAGGATAATGGGATATTGGACTCATTAAGTCCACTACTCTATTGACCAGTTTGGTACAGTGAGACTGACATCTTTGTATTCCTGGAAATTATGTTTTTCATAGACCAGTCCAAGACTGCATTCACTTTTTGGATTCCAAAAAAAACACTGCTTGAATTTATAGTCCACTAACTCCTACACACCCCCAGATTTCTTGGCAAAACTGTTCTCCAACCCACCTCTTCTTTTTGGTATTTGTTCAATTTTATTTATTTCTGACTATCTTTGTTTTTTTGATTGATTTATTTCATCACAGCATTAACATTTTGCTCTTGAAAAAGGAATATCCTACTAACAGAAAAAAGGGGAGGAGCACAAGCCAAAAGGGCACAAGATAATTGGAAATTTAAATTAGATGAAACCAAGAATACTTTCAAGAGGAAATTGGTTCAAAAAAGCTTCAGGGTAGCCAAAGGAGATTCTGAGAAAGGCAGGTCATTTTGTTTTGGCTTATTCCATATAATTTCCAAAAGGAAACTGTTAAGTGGTTTGGGGTATCCTATCATAATGGGATTTTGTGGAACCATTACATGTTGGCATGAATGAATCACAGAGTTGTTGTTACTACTGAATTACATTTGAGAAAATTGATATTTTGTGCTTTAAAATCTGGTTATTAAAATCAGTTATTGCCAACCAAAAGGAAACCTTAAACCCAAGCAAAACAAAATTAATAAAGGAATCTGTCAAAAAAATGGAAGATTTTAAATTTTGCACAACTGATCTATGTTTCTCCCCCATACTCTCATTTGATACATAGGCCAATAAAATACATTTGTATTGTTGCACAAATATCGAGTTAAATATCGACGGTCACTTTCTGGCATTCCATACTATTGACAATAGTATAAGGAATCACAGTTAGGTTGTGACATAAGAAAAAAATAAATTTATATGATAACATTTTTGTATTTAAAAGAAATAGCTAGTTGTATATAATAGATTTGCAGTATTATGTGAATTCATATTTTGTTATATTGTTATTTAAATGCTTATTACATAAATGAAAAATAAAGTAAAAAATTTTTAAATTTAAACATATCGTTGGATTTGGGTTTTGTGAAGTAGTCATATTGACAAAATCATGAGTACTTAAAATAAAAATTTGAGTACAGGCTGAGAAAGCTTTACTTTTGGTACTTCATATAGAGAACCAGAGGTTGAGAATCTTTAGAAGTGTTCCAGTGAGATCTGAAGGAAATAGAAACCAATTAAGGATTTTATTTTTTAAATAAGCTAAAGATTTGGCTTCCCAATTGATCTTCAATGATCAATCTAGGAATTTTCCTCATCTTTCTTCATTTGGAGCTCTTAGTGGAACGATCATCACAAGAATGAAAAGAATGGGAAGGTAGGTGGGGGGGGGAGTTTGCTGAGCAGAGAGGAAAAAACCAAACACACTGAAAGGAAGTATTTTACATTTCTTCTTCAGGGAGTGGATTCCTTGTGCTCAGTAGATGACACCATATGCACCCTGAACTTCCACAGGCTTAATTGTGGGAGAAAGGTTTTCTCTGGACTCATCTCTTACTATGTCATAATAATATACTTGTATACTCAGTTGATTTTAACTTTGGAGAACTGGCTCCTAGATGTGTCTGCTAGGATAGAATTTCAGTTCTGAAAAACAGGGTTGTATCTTGAATCCCTGCTCCAATATCCAATTCACACCAACCCTCCCTGGAGAATATCAAATCCAGTGCCAGTGATTGCTACAGGTAACAAAGCTACCAGTGACAGAAAAGGTAAGTTTAAGGGATTCAGAGGGCTTCCCAATTCTTGGTTGTGATACCTCTGGTTGTAGGTCAGACACAACATCCAGGAACAAAGAGAATAATGTCTAAACACTAAAATAATTTCTTCTCTGGACCAATTTAGGAAATCTCTTGATCACTTTCATCTACAACCTGCCAGCAAGCAGAATAAAACTAGGAGAATTTCATGGTCTTCCAGGTGAATGGGATTTCTTATCCAGAAACCACTATCCCAAGTCTGGGATTTCTCTTAGCAACCTGGGAGTATTAATTTGCATATGGAGGTCACTGGAGTATAAAAAAATGAGTTTGAATAAAATACTAGATATCTTTCCCTGGGATTTTTCACTGGATTTAACCAACAGGAGCTAATTTCAGATTTTGGTACACTTATAGATGGAGCATCTAAATAGCCTGCTTGGTCTTTGAGAACAAAGGACAAGCATTATCATCCCAGTGCCTGAGTGGACAGAGTGCCTCTTTAGGTCAAATCTGACTTAGGTAATTGTTATATTACAACATATTGATAATTGAGTTATCTGACATTAGGTACTTTAAAATAGAAAGACAATATGCCAATGAAGCCATTTAGCCTTATAGAGTTTGATGTTAAAAGTTACAGATGGAGTAAGTGATGTTTGTAACAATGGCCCTAGTCTCAACTGGCGTAGGGTTCTCTTTTTTTGGGGGGAAGAGTAGGATTTTCTTAAAGTAACCCCTCACCTGGCTCATCAAAAAGGATTGTCTGTATGACTTCATAAGGGAAGATGTTCTCATGTTCCTCTCTGCTCTACAATAGCAAATTGCCATGATCATTCCAGGTACATCATAATTAAATATGAGAGGGAGCCATTGGAACTCTATTTTCTAAATTTTAAATAATTGGCAAGTATTTTTGTGTTGACCTTTTAAAATAGGATGTGACTTTTTACCACAACAAGTTCCCTTAAGGAAAGGAAATATAAGTATGGTGCTTATATCAGGATAAAGCCTATTGGTCTCTTTTTAACTGCTTTCAAAGCGATCCATCTTTCAACAAGAATTTTTATTCCTTCTAAACATGACCAAAGCAAAATAGAAAATTTTGTTGCCAATAACTATTTGGACATGTGCAGTTTTAAAATGCTTATTCAGTATATTTTTTATATTATTTTTGAGCTTTTGGTTACAATTTTATGTGATTAATTAATGAATTTGTTTCTAATGGAACCCAGGTTCTTATAAAAGATATTTTGATAGTGGCTTAGAATCAGAAAGTATAATTCTTTACCCTTATAGACCTTCTAGTTTTTTTTCTAATTATTGGACCTCTGTTAAATAGCCTTCTCTGTTACAATATCTCTGGTTTCTGCTTGCTCAGTTTTTTCCCTTGAGTTATGTTTCTTTAGCTGTATATCTCCAAGACCAACCTTTGCAGGATACCAAGAAGCTGTGCCAGTTAATCATTCTCTGGACCCCGCCTCAATGAAATCTTAACCAAATGGACTCTGACCATCCCAGAAGAATCTGGGTCCAGGTCGGTGGAGCCAAGATGGCTACAGGAGAAGAGTCTCTTTTACATGCTGTCTCTCAAAACTCATAAAATAAGGACTCTAACTAAATTTTTGAGAGACAGAACCCACAGAAGGATCCAGTGAGGCAGTTCTCCAACCCAAGGTAACTGGAAAATAGTGGAAAGGTTCTGGAGGGGCAGCACCAGAGTGAATGAACTTCAGCCTCCCAGAGGCAGCAGGGTGCTGAGAGCTGTGGTTCACACAGGGGGGAAGCTTCCTGACCTACACTCAAGGAGCACTGGGCACAACTTGGAAGATTAGCCAGGGGACCTCTGCCAGTGCAAGCAATGAAAACCAGTCCTCAGGGAATTCAGCCAGCAGGGTGGCCTCAGCAGCCCAGATCCAGGAACTGGAAGCAGGTAGAGCCTGTAAGTAGGAGCCCCCAGGCAAAGGAGCCTTGAGTACTCAGCCTAGGTAGGGGGAGTAGAGACAATTCTGAGATCTGTCCTCTGTCCCTGGAACAGGGCTCTGGGGCTCTGACCACATTCACATCCTGATCACAATCTAGTCTCCCCATAGAAGAGCAGCCCCCCCCCCCTTAAGCCCATGGCAGAAGGGTGAGCTTGTGGTCATTCACAGAACAGGAGGGAGGACAGAGCTTCACACACTGAGATTCTTGTGGGGAAGGGTGTCCCAATAATACTCAAGAGCTCAGGAAGCACGGCAAGACCAGGCTGGGGAAATTAGTAAACAGAGAAAAAAGAGGAACACCATTGAGAATACTTTGTCTATGATCTCAAGAAGGATCAAAATACTCAGTCAGAAGATGAGGAAGTCCAAGCTCCTGCATCTACAGACTCCAAGAAAAACAGAAATTGGACCCAGGCTATGACAGAGCTCAAAAAAGATTTGGAAAATCAAGTGAGGGGAAATAGAAGAAAAATTTGGAAAAGAAATGAGAGAGATGCAGAAAAACATGAAAAAGAAGTCAGTAGCTTAGAGAAGGAGATCCAAAAAATACTGAAGAAAATATCATGTTAAAAACCAGCTTAGGCCAAAGGGATAAAACAGTTCAAAAAGTTATTGAGGAGAAGAATGCTTTAAAAAGCATAATTGGCCAGATGTAAAAAGAGATAAGAAATCTCTCTGAGGAAAACAAATCCTTCAGAAGTAGAATGGAGCTGAAGGAAGCTGCTGACTTTACCAGAGGTCAGGACACAATGCTTCAAAAATCAAATTTGATAAAAGGGAAATGTAATGGGAGTAATAGAAAGGAGAGGTAGAATAGGCTAAGATATTTCATATAAGATTCTTTTTATTACAATGAGCTATTGCAATGATATGGAAGGGGGGAGGTGAAGGGGAATGAGTGAACCTTCACTCTCATCAGAGGTGACTCAGAGAAGAAACAACATATATACTTAATGGGGTATAGACATTTTAGAATAAGAAGGAGAGTAGAAGGACAGGGGGATGGTGGGATATGAATGATGGAGGAGAGGGTGAACTGTAGGAGAGAGTGGTCAGACATAAAACATTTTCTGTTTTACTTCTTGCAAGGATTTGGGATTAGATGGCCTGTCTGGGACCACAGGACCAGTTGGTTGCTGAGCCTTAGGGGTGGTATGTGGGCTAGGTGCCTCTTGGCCCCAGGGCTTGTGATTAGTCTGCTGTGCCACTCAGCTATCCTACAGCACATTTAAGAAGAGGCACAGAGTCAAAAAGAGAGAGAGAAAATATAGTGTATGATAGTGGGAAAGTACGAATGGAGGGATTTGCAATCAGCAATGGCAACAGTGAAAAATTATGGAAGTAGCTTTTGTGATAGACTTATCATAAAAAAAATGTGATCTACCCGTGACTGAGCTGGTGGTGTTGGAACACAGTCTGAAGCACATTTATTATTATTATTATTGTAATTGTTATTGGGGGGAAGGTTGTGGGGCAGATGGGGTTGGGAGGCTTGCTTGAGGTCGCACAGCTGGGTGATTGTTGGGTATCTGAGGCTGGATTTGGACCTGGGTGCTCCTGACTCCAGGGCTGGTGATCTGTCCACTGCACCACCTGGCTGCCCCTACTACTACTACTGCTACTACTACTACTACTACTACTACTACTACTACTACTATTACTACTAGTATTAGTATTATTAGTATTAGTATTAGTATTTTCATTTTTTTATTTTACTTTTTGTTTTTGGCAGGGCAGTGGGCTTGGGGTGGCTTTCCCAGGGTGGCACAGATGGGTGATTGTTGGGTGTCTGGGGTGGATTTGGCCTTTGGTGCTCCTGACTCCAGGGCCAGTGCTTCATCCAATGTGCCACTCATTATTATTATTATTATTATTATTATTATTAATTTTAATTTTTTCCTCTTTCCTTTACTTTATTGCTCCTGAGGTTCTATTTTTTGGGGGGAAGGGGTATTCTTATACAGGAATATTTTAATAATGTATAAGTAACATCATTTGTACAAAAATAAAACGAATAAAAATATTCATAACAGCAAAAATAAAATAATTACTTCAATTAAAAAATGAATCTGGGTCCCAAATAATTTTGAGGGGCGAATGATGGAGAGAAAAGATGTAGAGAATTATGAATGGTAGAAATTGGGTGGAGATGTAAATTGAGTACCAACTAACCTTGAGATGTAAATTGACTATCATGAAAAAGATATATAGAACTAAAAATGTAACAGAATAAAATTTATAATCTTAAAGGCTGCTATTCTTGTCAAATTGGGTGGAGATCCTCATTCTTAATGTAAATCAACTACCATTGATTCATTGTTTATTGTAAAATTTGTTTCCTGATCTCCTTAGACTTCACCCTCTACCTAATTCCAGGTCAAGTAAAAGCAAAGGGAATTCACCTTATTACCTCAGGATATAGACAATGATCTGGGTGGGACCTCTGCTCAGGATCAGTGTTCTCTGAGCAAGTCTACTCTGACTCCAGTCAGAGTCTGTCTCTTTTTTTCTGTCTCTCTTTACCTACCATTTTCTTATATGTTTTAATTACTTTAATAAATTTTTGTTTTATTTCCAAAAAAAAAAGTGAATGCTTTTCTACAATGACTAACTAAAAGTCAAAACTGGAAAGTTCTTCAATGTGACCACCTTTGATTCTGTAAATGTTGTCTTCAGTCTTTTCAGTCAGACACCACACTTCATGAACCCTCTGGGGTTTTCTTATTAAGGATTCTGGAGTGGTTTGGTATTGACTTCTCAGGGTGTTTTACAGGTAAGGATTTGATACACAGTGCTAAGTGACTTGTCCAGGATCACAAAGTTACTCAGAGTTTGAAGTCAGAATTAAACTTAGGAAAAGGAATCTTCCTTAGGCTTTGTTCTGGAAGAAACGAGTTGGTGATTTTGATTTGAGCCCTGATGACTCCAGTTTGGGGATTTATTGCCTGGGAGTCATTGGGCTCCCCTCCAATTTCTTTGCCAGTTTAGCAATTTGAAATCAAACCTGGTCTTTGACCCAGCAATGCCAGTACCAGGTCTATATTCAAAAGGAGATGAAAAGCAAAGTAGGGAAAGGACCTGTATGTGTCAGGGCATTTATAGCAGTTCTCTTCTGGGGACAACGAATTGGAAACTGAGGGCATGCCTATCAGATGGGGAATGGCTGAACAAATTGTGCTATATGTTTTATGATGGAATGCTATTCTGCTTTAAGAAAACATGTGCAGGAATGAATTCCAGCCAAGATGGTGGAGAGAAGACAGGCACAGTTCTAAAGACTCCTGATCTTTCCCCATCTATCATATGAAACAAACCTCTTAACAGAAATCCAACCCATGAAACAAAGAAAGAAAAGGCAGGAAAAAGAACATCTACCTCAGGATTTTTCTCCCTCAAAGTCCTGGACGAATTTGGGTGGGTGAGTTGGGGCGTGGAGGGTGGTTCAGCGCCAGATGAGCCAGATTGGCAGCTGAAATGGAGCTGGGAATCTGGGGGCCAGAAAGCAGACCTGATGGATCAGTGGTGGGGCTGGACAGCAGGGGTTTGAATCAACTAGGGAGCAGAGGTGTGCGGACCCTCTGGAGCTTGCAAACAGGGCTGGGGGGAGAGTGCTGGTGCAGGAGAGCTGTGGACATCATCCCTGGACTCCTCTGGACTGAGGAACTCTGAGTCCAAGCATCCATTGTGGCTGAGGCCTGTTCCCAGAACAAACAGTAGCAGACTACTTCTGCCTCAGGCACAGGTGTGTGAGTAGAAGAACCAGCCCAGGTAACAAGAGGGAGATGAATGACGTCACCCCAGGGGAAAGCCCACCATTGATTGAAGGCAAAAGAATTCATTAGCTCCAACCCCTTCCTTCAAGCTAAGGGAGAAGGCCTCAATCAAGGTCACAGACACTCCAGAGAGAGCAACCAGCACCTCCTACTTCCAGCCAGTGAAATCACACTCAGTGAGTAAAGCCTCTAGTGATCCCAAGTCCCTGTGAACTAGCCCCTCCCCAACTCAAGGTCTTAGCAAAATGAAGAAGGGTCAGTGGAAAGGTGTGTCCATAGAAAAAATCTTGGAAGGGAAAGACCCTAGAGAGAATCCTAGAACCTTGGAGGAGAATACAATCTGGTCCTCAGCACAGAAAGACTTACTTGAAGAAATAAAGAAGGGCTTTAAAAAGCAACTGGAAAATTTGGGAGAGACAATTAATACCTTGCAACAAGAAAACAAATCCTTAGAAAATGCAATTGGATAAATACAAAATGAGAACAAATCTCTCAGATCATCAATTAGACAAATACAAAAAGAAAATAATTCTCTCAAAACCTCAATTGGTCGAATGGAAAGCTGTTTGAAAAGTAGAACTGACCAACTGGAAAAAGAGTTGCAAAAGGTTAAAGAAAATTCCATTCTAAAAAAAAGAATGGAGTCTTCATAAACTAATGACTTCATGAGACAGCAAAATCCAGTTAAACAAAATCAAAAAACAGAAAAAATAGAAGAAAATGTAAAATACCTCATCAGCAAAACCACTGACCTTGAGAATAGTTCGAGGAAGAGCAACCTGAAAATTATTGGACTGCCTGAAAACACTGAAGAGAAAAAAAAGCCTGGGCTTAATATTAAAGGAGCTAGTGAAGGAAAATTGCCCTGATATCATGGAAAGACAGGGCAAAGTAGTGATTGAAAGAATACATCTATCCCCTCCAGAAAAAGATAATAAAATGAAAACACCCAGAACTATCACATAAAAGAGAAAATCCTGCAAGCAGCCAGAAAGAAATAATTGAAATATTAAGGAGCCACAGTAAGGATTACACAGGACCTGGCTGCATCAACATTAAGAGATCAAAGGGCCTGGAACAAGATATTTCAAAGAGCAAGGGAGCTTGTAATGCAACCAAGAATCCACTATCCAGCAAAGCTGAGCATTCACTTCCAGGGAAAAAGATGGACATTTAATAAAATGAAAGAATTCCAAAAATTCCTGTTGAAAAGACCAGAGCTAAACAGAAAATTTGGATATCAAACAGGAGGTTCAAGTGACACATGAAAAGGGAAAAAAAGGGGGGGCAGTAAAAGAAAAAAACCCGCTGTTCAATAAGTTGAAACTGGCTATATTGCAGCATGGGGAAAAAAGATTCTCATAAATCTCGAGAATTGTAACTCAAACAGAGAGAATATACCTAGCCAGAAGTGATGGACATTCATGACCTATACATGAGACTGCTATCCAATGAGATGTAACTGGCTTTAACCGCACTTGGGAGAAAGACTCTAATAACTCTCAAGGATTTTAACTCTATTAGATACAATGTACTTAGCTAGAAGAGACAGATACACAGAATTTTCTATGACTCAGATAGAATGATGTAAAAATCACTACCTTCTTTAAAAAGGGGGACAGGAAGGAGACAGGAGGAGGGAGGGGATTGAATGTGGCAAATCTCATTACACTAAGAGGTATAAAATACCTATGGTAATAGAGGGATAGAAGGGAGGAGATGAGAAACACCTGGATCTTCTTCTCATCAGACTTGGCTTAAAGTCAATTTACACATACTTAGTTGACTTATAAAACATCTAAACTTTCAAGTATTAAAAGGGGAAAAGGGGAGGGGGAGATGGAGAAAGGGAAGCGGGCGTGGAGGGAAAAGGGGAACTAACAAAAGGAAGGAAAGGGAAAAGGGGGAAAGGGAAAGGGGAAAAGGGGGGAGGGGTGGATATAGGAGGGCAAACACACTGAAGGGGTGGTATTCAGAAACAAAATACTGGGGAATACGTATAAGGGGGAAAGGGGTAAAAATACAAACAGAGGGAAGAAAGCATGGAGGGCAATAAAGAATTAGTAATCATAACTTTGAATGTGAATAGGATGAACTCTCCCTTAAAATGTAAGTGAATACAGAGTGGATTAAAAACCAGAATCCTACAATATGCTGCTTACAAGAAACTCATTTGAAGCAGAGATACATATACAGTAAAGTTAAAAGGTTGGAGCAAAATATATTTTGCTACAGCTGAAGTAAAAAAAAGCAGGGTTAATCCTTATCTCAGACAAACCAGCAGCAAAAATAGATAGCGTTAAAAGAGATAAGGAAGGAAACTTTATCCTCCTAAAAGGTACAATAGACAATAAAGTTTTTTCAATATCGAATATATATGCACCCAATGGGACAGCACCCAAATTCTTAAAGGAGTAGCTGAAAGAAATGCAGGAAGACATAGGCAGCAAAACTCTACTAGTGGAAGACCTCAACCCCCCTCTCTCAGATCTAGATAAATCGAATCTTAAAATAAACAAGAAAGAAGTTAAGG
Organism: Macrotis lagotis; assembly: GCF_037893015.1. Lineage (NCBI taxonomy): Eukaryota > Metazoa > Chordata > Mammalia > Peramelemorphia > Peramelidae > Macrotis > Macrotis lagotis. Next base: position 439,330,173 of record NC_133658.1, on the reverse strand, counting down.
AGCTAAAGAGATTATTAGAAAAACTCAATATGGTAGACTTATGGAGGAAATTGAATGGGGATAGAAAGGAATATAGCTCTTTTTCTGCAGTACATGGAACTTATATAAAAATCAACCATGTACTAGGACATAAAAACCATTTAATGATCAACTGCAGAAAGGCAGAAATAGCAAATACATCTGTCTTAGCAAACTGTGGTATACATATGTCATGGAACACTATTGTTCTATTAGAAACCAGGAGGGTCAGGATTTCAGGTAAGCCTGGAGGGATTTGCATGAACTCATGCTGAGTAAGATGAACAGAACCAGAAAAACACTATACACCCTAATAGCAACATGGGGGTGATGTTCAAACTTCTTCAAGGACTTGCTCATTCCATCAGTGCAACAACTGGGAATAATTTTGGGCTGTCTGCAAAGGGAAGTGCCATCTGTATCCAGATAAAGAGCCATGGAGTTTGAACAAAGTTCAAGGACTATTCCCTTTAATTTAGGGAAAAAAAAAAGATAGCTTATTGTCTGATCTTGTTACCTCTTAGACTTCTTTTTTTATGTTTTTTTAATTTATTTTTTTATTCTCATTTTGTACAAATGTTTTTTTCTTACATTAATAAAATATACTTGTTTACAAGTAAACAAAATACCCCTCCCCCCATGAATATAGATAGACTTGCTTGGGCAAAAAAGTAAAGGGGAGAGAAAAAAATTAAAATTAAAAAATAATAGTAATAATTGTTGGTATGGTCAGCTGGCACAATGGATGAAGCACCAGCCCTGGAGCCACGAGCACCCGAATCCATATCCAGTCTCATAAACCCAATAATCACCCAGCCATGTGACATACAAGCCATCCGATCCCCACTGCCCTGCCAAAACCAAAAAGAAAAAAAAAAGACCCAAAATAAAATAAAATAGTAATAATAGTAGGGGTGGCTGGGTGGCAGACAGGGCATTGGCCCTTGAGTCAGGAGCACCTGGGTCCAAACCCCAGACACCCAAAGATCACCCTGCTATGTGGCCCCAGGCAGGCCACCAAGCCCCACTTGCCCTGCACCCTCCCCCAAATAATAATAACAAAAAATGTGCTTCAGTCTTTGTTCCAACACCATCAACTCTGTCGTGAGTAGATCACATTCTTTATGATAAGTCCATCATAAAAGTTACTTCCATATTTTTCCAACGTTGCCATTGCTGATTGCAACTCTCTCCTTTCTTAGTTCTCCACTACCATGTACTATATTTTCTCTCCTTTCACTCTGACTCTGCTGTAGGGTGGCTGAGTGGTGCAGCAGACAGATCCCTGGTCCTGGGGCCAAGAAGCCCTGAGCCCCCATACCACCCCTTAGGGTGAGAATCCACCTGGCCCTGTGGTCCTGGGCAGGCCATCTAATCCCGGCCCCTTGCAAGAAGTAAAAAAGAAAATGTGTTATATCTGACCACTGTCCCCCCATGGTCCATCCTCTCCTCCTTTATTCACATCCACACCCCTTCCCCCTGCTCCCCCCTCCTTCTAACTCCAGATGTCTATACCCCATTGAGTATATTTGTTGTTTCCTCTCCTAGCCATCTCTGATGAGATCAAAGGTTCCCTCATGCCCCCTTGCCTCCTCCCTTCCATACAATTGCAATAGCTCATTGTAATAAAAAAAATCTTATTATGTGAAATAATCTTGGACTATTCCCCCTCTCCTTTTTCTTTCTCCCATTCCATTTCCCTTTTTTTCCCTATTGACTCCATTTTTACACCATATTTTATCTTCAAATTCAGCTTTCTCCTGTGCTTCAACTATAAAAGCTCCCTCTACCTGCTCTATTAACTGAGATGGTTCGTATGAATATTACCAGTATCATTTTTCTATACATGCAGCTCATCTGCATGAAGTCCCTCATATTTCCCCCCTCTCCTCCAATCTCCATGCTTCACCTGAGTCCTGTATCTGAAGATCAAACCTTCTGTTCAGCTCTGGCCATTCCAAAAGGAATCTTTGAAATTCCCCTGGTTCATTGAAAGTCCATCTTTTTACCTGGAAGAGGACATTCAGCCTTGCTGGGTAGTTCATTCTTGGCTGCATTCTAAGCTCTTTTGCCTTCTGGTATATTGTATTCCAAGCCCTACGAGCTTACAGTGTAGTTGCTGCTAAGTCCTGTGTGATGCTGACTGCAGCTCCATGATATTTGAACTGTGTCCTTCTGGCTGCTTGTAATATTTTCTCTTTGACTTGGTAGTTCTGGAACTTGGCTATAATATTCCTGGGGGTTGGTTTTTTGGGATCTCTTTCTCGGAGGAATCAATGGATTCTCTCCATTTCTATTTTGCCCTCTGCTTCTAGAATATCAGGGCAATTTTCCTGTAGTAATTCTTTGAAAATAATGTCAAGGCTCTTTTCCTGATCATGACTTTCAGGTATTCCAATAATTTTCAAATTATCTTTCCTAAGTCTGTTTTCCATATCAGTTGTTTTTTCAATGAGATATTTCACATTTTCTTCTAATTTTTCATTTTTTTGGTTTTGAAGTATTGATTCCTGATTTCTGTTAAATTCATCAATCTCCCTGAATTCTATTCTTTGTCTGAAGGATTTGTTCTCCTCAGAGAATTTTCTTATCTCTTTTTCCATCTGGCCAATTTTGCTTTTTAAAGCATTCTTCTCCTCAATAACTTTTTGAACTGTTTTATCCATTTCACCTAAGCTGTTTTTTTAACATGCTATTTTCTTCAGCATTTTTTTGGATTTCCTTGACTAAGCTGCTGTCTTAATTTTCATGTTTTTCCTGCTTCTCTCTCCTTTATTTTCCCAGTTTTTCTTCCAACTCCCTCATTTGATTTCCAAGTCTTTTTTGAGCTCTATCATAGCCTGAGCACAATTTCTGTTTTTCTTGGAGTCTTTAGATGCAGGAGATTGTGCTTCCTCATCTTCAGACCGAGTATTTTGATCCTTCTTGGGCTCAGTTGCAAATTATTTCTCAATAGTCTTCCTCTTGTTTCTTTGCTTGTTCATTTTCCCAGCCTAAGCCTGTTTTTGGGGTGCTTCCTGAGCTTTTGGGACACTCCCACAAGTGTCTCAGTGTGTGTGAGTCTCTCTCCTCCCTCCTGGTCTGTGAATGACCATAAGCGCCCCACGGGGCTGAGGTGGGGGGGGGCCCTGTTGTTCTATGGGGGGGCCTAGACTGGGATCAGGATCTGAATGTGGTCAGAACCCCAGAGTCCTGTTCCAGGGGCAGAGGACAGAGCTCTGCAGTCTCTCTCTTTTCACTCCCCTCCCTAAGCTCAATGGGCTCATGCCCTGGAGGCTCCTGCTTGCCGCTCCACCTGCTTCTGTTTCCAGGTCTAGGCTGCTGAAAGACCACGCTGCTTGCTGTGTGCCCTGAGGGCTGGGCTCCATGTGCTCGCTCTGGCAGAGGTCCCCCACTGTTCCCCCACTTTTTACCCAGTGCTCCCCGGGGTGCAGCTCAGGAGATGCCCCACTGCTGTGAGCCACGGCTCCCAGTGCCCTGGGGCTGCCTCCGGGAGGCTGAAGTTCTTTGGCTCTGGCAGGCCACCCCTCTGGTGGGCCGCCCCTCCGACCCCGGGGAGCAGAGCCTTTCTGCTCTTTTCCAGGTTACCTTGAGTAGGAGAACTGCCTCACTGGTTCCCTTTGTGGGTTCTGTCTCTCGAAAGTTTAGTTAGAGCCCTTAGTTTATGAGTTTTTATCAGAGAGCTCCTAAGACTGGATCCCTTAATGTTGCCATCTTGGCTCTGCCCCCTCCCTCTTAGACTTCTTGTTTCTTCCTTAAGGATATGATTTCTCTCTTATCACACTCAATTTGGATCAACGTACAACATGGAAACAAAGTAAAGACTGTCAGATTGCTTTCTGTGGGGGTGTGGGGGGAGGGAAGTAAGATTGGGGGGAAAACTGTAAAACTCAAATAATATCTTTAATAGGAAAAAAAAAGGAAACATGTGCAGGATACACTCAGGAAAATCTAGAAAGACCTACATGAAATGAAATAAAGTGAAAAATACTGTGTAAAAAGTAACAGTAATATGGTAGAATATTCAGTTGTGAATGACTCAGCTTTTCTTCGTAATATTTTGACCCAAAATAACTCTAAAGGACTATCATGAAAAATGCTATCCATCCCCAGAGAAAGACTTGATGCTGCCTGAATACAAATTGAAGCATAATTTAAAATCCTTAATGTTTTTATTGAGATTTTGTTTTGGGGAATGAAGAGTCCATTTCTTCCTTCATAGCATAACTATTATGGAAATATTTTGCATGATTACCCATTTAGAACCTATATGAAATTATTTGCTTTCCCAATGTGAGGAGGAAGTTGGAGGATGAGAGACAATGTGGAAATCAAAGATTTAGGAAAGGAATGTTAAAAATTATTTTAACTTGTAATAGGGGAAAAATAAAATACTAAATAAATAATTATCAGCCCTCACTGATATTTTACTATACAATGGAGAAATATTCACTTCCTCATAAAGAATAAAACTCAGTTTCCACATTCAGATGTAGTCATTCCCTTTCTCTAGACTTCAATTCTATGGGCAATTAGTTGTTATTTTTTTCTCAATAGAATTTGATGTGTTCAGTTTATGGAAATGGTCTCTTTTGAAATTAAAACAATATATGAAATTGGACTTCTGGCCAAGATGGCAGAGAGAGACCAGGCTCTGTGCTAAGGTCTCCTGATCTTCCTTCATAAATAATATCAAATGAACTTCTTAATAGAAATCTGATTGACAAAACCCAGAAAGGGAAACTAGGTGATCATGTGCCTCAAGGTTTGTCTTCGGGGATCATGGGTGAGCCAGGCACAGAGAGCAGAGAGCGGGGTGGTGGGGGTGGGGGGGGTGGGGGGTGGAGGCATTAGCAAAAAGAGGTTTGGTCTAAGAGACACCTGGAGAGTGAAGACTTGGATGTAGGAGTGATGCTCTGGGGCTCGCCTGAAGGACTGGAGGATAAGTTCCAGCTTCTAACACCCCCTACTGGTCATACGACATAGAGTTACTAAACTCAGTTAACAAAGCCTCTAACACTCCCTACTGGCCAGCAAGATATATTACAGTCAGTGAGCCAAGCCTCTAGCACCCCCTACTGGCTGGCCCACTTGAAATTATTAAACCCAGTGAATAAAGCCTCTAGGGATCCCAACACCAAACCTCTGTGAACCAACCCCTCCCCCAAAACAAGATCTTAGAAAAAATGAAGAAAGGCCATTGGAAAGGGGGATCCAGAGAAAAAAATCCTAGAAGGAAGAGACACTAACTTACAGAAATGTAGAACCTCTGAAGATAATATAATTTGTTCTCCAGCACAGAAACACTTCCTTGAAGAAATAAGGAAAGAGTTTAAAAATCAATTGGAAAATTTGGGAAAAGAAACCCAAGAGTATATTAACACCTTGCAAAAATAAAAAATGCTTGGAAAACATAATTGCACAAATGCATAAAGAAAATAATTTTCTCAAAACCTCAATGGTCAAATGGAAAACTCTTACAAAAATAGAACTGATGAATTGGAAAAGGTATTGCAAAAGGCAAATGAAGAAAAATCTTCTTTAAAAAAATGAATGGAATCTATGGAAACCAATGACTTCATGAGACAACAAGAATCTGTTAAACAAAACCCAAAACTGAAGAAATGGAAGGAAAATGTAAAATACCTCATCAACAAAACCACTGACCCAGAGAAAAGATCACAGAAAGATAACCTAAGCACTATTGGTCTTCCTGAAAAAACTGAAGAGGAAAAAATCCTGGAATCACTATTACAGAATTTAGTAATGTAAAACTGCCCTGATATCATGGAACCAGAGGACAAAATAATTATTGAAAGAATACATCGATCCCTTCTGGTAATGTATTCTAAAATGAAAACACAAAGAAATGTTGTGGCCAAATTCTGGAAGTATCAGATAAAAGAGAAAATCCTGCAAGAAGTCAGAAAGAAACAATTTAGATATCAAGGAGCCACAGTAAGTATTACACAGGACCTGACTGCATCAACATTAAGGGATCGAAGGGCCTGGAATGCAATATTCCAAAAAGCAAAGGGGCTTGGAATGCAGCCAAGAGTTTATTATACAGCTAAACTTAGCCTTCTCTTCCAGGACAAAAGATAGACATTTAATGAAATAGGAGGATTCCAACTTTTCCTGAGCTTTAAAGAAAATTTGCACTTCAAACATGAGACTCAAGAGAAACATGAAAAGGTAAAAAAAAAAGGGGGGGGTGTTAAAAAAAGAAAAAAACTTTTATCCAATAAGTTGAAACTGGCTATATCCCTGCCTGGGAGAAAGAGTGAAATAACTCTTCGGAATTGTAAATTTATTGGAGAGAATTTAATTAGCCAGAAGAGATGGAAATTCACAAGTTATTTGAGAAACTGCTATCCAATAAAATGAAACTGGCTATATCCTTACCTGGGAGAAAGACTCTCAAAACTCTGAATATCTGAAATTTTATTAGAGAGAATATACCTAACCAGAAGTGACAGACACTCGTGAACTTTCTGTGACTCAGACAGAATGATTTAAAAACAATACCTCCTTAAAAAGGAGGACAGTAAAGAGATGGGAGGATAGATGGGACTGAGTAGGGTAAATCTCATTACATTAAGAGGTACAAAGGACTTACTGCAATAGAGGGGAAGAAGGGAGGAGATGAAAATCTATTAAATCTTACTCTCATCAGATTGACTTAAAATTAACATACATATACTCAGTTAATTTAAGAAGCTTAACTTAACTTTAAAGTGGTAAAAGGTCAAAAGGGGAGGGGGAGGAAAGGGGGAACCAACAGAAGGAAGGGATGGAAAAAGGAACAAAGGGAAAAGAGGAAAGGGGGAAGGGTGTTGGATATAGGAGGGAAAATATACTGTAGGTAATGGTAGCCAGAAACAAAATAGCAGGGAATATGAATAAAAGAACAAAAGGGGGGAATACAACAGAGGGAAGTTAGCCTGGAGGGCAATAAAGGGTTATTAAGTATAACTATAAATGTGAATGGGATGAACTCTCCCTTAAATGTAAGTGAATAGCAAACTTATACAGAACTCTACAATACGCTGCTTACAAGAAACTCATTTGAAGCAGAAAGATATATAGAAAATAAAGGTAAAAGGTTGGAGCAAAATATATTTTGCTTCACCTGAAGTGAAAAAGCAGGGGTAGCCATCCTTATCTCAAATAAAACAGCTACAAAATAGATAACATTAAAAGAGGTAAGAAAGGAAACTATATACTCCTAAAAGGTACCATAGACAATAAAGTAATTTCAGTACTGAATATGTATGCACCCAATGAGATAGCATCCAAATTAGAGGAGAAGCTGAAAGAACTACAGGAATTCATAGACATCAAAACTCTACTAGTGGGAGACCTCAACCTTCTCTCAGATTTTGATAAATCTAACCATAAAATAAGCAAGAAGGAAGTTAAGGAGGTAAATAGATTGTTAGAAAACCTAGAAATGATAGATTTATGGAGAAAATTGAATGGGGATAGAAAGGAATATCCTTTCATTTTTGCACACATGGAACTTGCACAAAAATTGACCATTTACTAGGGCATTAAAACCCTAGTAATCAATTGCAGAAAGGCAGAAATTGTGTGTACATCTTTCTTAGATCATAATGCAATAAAAATCACATGCAATATTTGGTCAAGAAATTATAGACCCAAAACTAAGAGGAAACTAAATAAGCTCATATTAAAGAGGGACTGGATTAAACAACAAATTATAGAATGAATCAATTATTTCTTCCTTGATAATGAATTAATTATTTCATCCTAGATAATGACAATAATGAAACACATGCCAAAACCTATGGGATACCCTCAAGGCAGCTGTCAAGGGATATGTTATATCTTTAAATGATTATATGAATAAATTAGAGAAAGAGGAAATCAATTAACTAAATATGCAACTAAAAAAATCAGAGAAAGAACAAATTAAAAAAACCCAGTTACCAAATTAGAAGTTATAAAAATTAAAGGAGAAATTAATGTAATTGAAAGCAAGAAAACTATTGAATAAGTAAAACCAATAATTGGTTTTATGAAAAAAACAATAAAACTTATAAATCTTAGCCAGTTTGATTAAAAAAAGAAAGAAGGGAGTAGCTAGGTGGTTTAGTGGATAAAGCACCGGCCCTGGAGTCAGGAGTACCTGGGTTCAAATCCCGTTTCAAACACTTAATAATTACCTAGCTGTGTGGCCTTGGGCAAGCCACTTAACCCCATTTGCCTTGCAAAAACCTAAAAAAAAAAGAAAGGAGAAAATCAACTTGCTAGTATCATAAATGAAAAAAGGGGAAGGCACCCCCAACAAGGAAGAAATTAAAGTAATAATTCAGAATTATTTTGCCCAACTCTATATCAATAAATTTGATAATCTAAGTGAAATGGATAGTCATAAAATAGAAGTTGGCTAGGTTAAATGAAGAGGAAATTAAATATCTAAATAACCCTATCTCTGAAAAAATATTCAACAAGCCATTATTGAACTCCCAAAGAAGAAATCTCCAGGGCCAGATGGATTCATGGGTGAATTCTATCAAATATTTAAGTGATAATTGGTTCCAATTCTATATAAATTCTTTGGGAAAAATAGGTGAAGATGGAACTCTGCCTAACTCTTTCTATGACACCAATATGGTGCTGATAACTAAACCAAGAATAGTTAAAACAGAAGAAGAAAATTATAGATTTATCTCCATGATGAATATATATATAAAAATCTTCTTTTCTTTCTTTTTTTAGGTTTTGTTGCAAGGCAAGGGGGTTAAGTGCCCAAAGCCACACAGCTACGTAATTATTAAATGCCTGAGGATGGATTTGAGCTCAGGTACTCCCAACTCCAAGGCCAATGCTCTATCCATTGTAACACCTAGCTGCCCCTCAGATGCAAGCTTAAATGGAATCTTAGCAAAATGGCTACAACAAGTTATCACTAGGATAATACATTTTGAACAAGAAGGATTTATCCCAGGAATGCAGGGATGGATCAATGTTAGGAAAACTGTCAGTATTTTTTATTATATCAATAACAATTCTATCAGAAATCATATGATTATATCAATAGATGCTGAAAAAAGTTTTTGACAAAATACAGCACCCATTCCTAGTCAAAACACCAGAGAGCATAGGAATACATGGATTGTTCCTTAAATAGTAAGCAGTATCTATCTGAAGCCATTAACAAGCATTATATACAATGGGGATAGGCTAGAGGCATTCCCAATAAGATCAGTTATGAAACAAGGATGCCCATTATCATCACTACTATTCAATATCTTATTAGAAATGTTAACTTCATTCTATTAGAAACCAGCAAGGATGGGAATTCAGGGAAGTTTGGAGGTATTTGCATGAACTGATGCTGAGTGAGATGAGTAGAACAAGAAAGAAACTGTACACCTTAACAGCAATATGGGGGTGATGATCAACCTTGGTGGATTTGCTCATTCCATAAGGGGAACAATCAGGGACTATTTGGGGCTCTTTGTAATGGAGAATACCATCTGTCTCCAGAGAAAGAACTGTGGAGTTTAAACAAAGATCAAGGACTATTAACTTTAATTTAGAAAAAAACATATCTTATTGTCTGATGTTTCTATCTCTTATACTTGGTGCTTCTTCCTTAAGGATATGATTTCTCTCTCATCACATTCAATTTAGATAAATGTATACCATGGAAACAATGTAAAGAGTGACAATTTGCCTTCTGTAGGGGTGGGGGAATGGAAATAAGATTAGGAGAAAAATTACAAAACTCAAAATATATAAAATCTTTTAAGAAAAGAATTGTTACCTTCATTACTAAGAGAAGAAAAAGAAATTGAAGGTATTAGAATAGGGGAGGAAGAGACAAAACTCTTATTCTTTGCAGATGACATGCTAATATACCTAGTGAATCCCCAAAAAATCATCTAAAAAATTGCTACAAATAATTAGCAACTTTAGCAAGGTCGCAGGATATAAAGTAAACTCCCATAAAACCACAACATTTCTATATATGACTAGCAGAAGAAAGAGCTAGAAAGAGAAATCCCATTCAAAGCAACTTCAGGGGCAGCTTTGTGGTCTAGTCGATAGAGGACCAGCCTTGGATTCAGGAGTACCTGAGTTCAAATCTGGCCTCAGACCCTTTATAATTACCTAGCTCTGTGGCCCTGGGCAAGACACTTAACCCCATTGCCTTGTGAAAACTAAAAAAAAAAAAAAAAAAACCCAAAAAAACCCAACAACAAAGCAATTTCAGACAATATAAAATAACTGGCAGTCTACCTACCAAGGCAGACTCAGAAACTTTTTGAAAACAATTACAAAACTGTTCTCACACAAATAAAATCAGATTTAAATAACCAGGCAAATATCAATTGCTCATGGATAGGCTGAGAAAATATAATAAAAATGACAATTCTACCAAAACTAAACTACCTGTTTAGTGCCATACCAATCATAATTCCAAAAAATTACTTTAATGAGTTAGAAAAAGTTGTAAGCAAATTCATATGGAGAAATAAAAAGTCAAGAACCTCCAGGCATTTATTGAAAAAGTGCAAAAGAAGGTGGCTTAGCCCTACTGGATCTAAAATTATATTTATAAAGCATCAGTCACCAAAACTATCTGGTATTGACTAAGAAATAGAGTGTTGAATCAGTGGAATAGACTAGGTGCAATAGCAGGAATTGATTATAGTAATCTGCTGTTTGATAAACCCAAAGAGTCCAGCTATTGGGATAAAAACTCTCTCTTTGATAAAAGCTGTTGGCAAAATTGGAAGTTAGTATGGCAGAAATTGGATTAGACCAACACCTCACATGCTATGCCAAGACAGGATCAAAATGGATAGAGGATCTAGACATAAAAAACAACATTATAAAGAAGGTAAGATATCAAAGAATAGTTTACCTGTAAGATCTATTGAAATAGAAGCAGTGTATGACCAAACAACAGATGGAGAATGTTAGAAACTATTGGGTGAGGGAGCGCTGTAAACTATCATCACCTTGTGTCCTCAAGTACAAGAGCCTTATTTTGCTAGGTGCCACCAGAGTGGGAGTGGATTAGAAACTGAGGAGGTATTTAAGCACTGGTGTTTTGGTAAATAAAGGGAGACCTTGGAGACCTTGATCACCAAGGGAGACCCCCTTCAATGCTCACCTGGGGAATATTGAGGGAGTCCAGAAAGGGACTCAACATATGGCACCTGTACAGGGACAGGAAGGCAGAGTAATCTGAGTGAAGTCTGGAATAAGGACCAGCAGATACAAGCATGGAAAAATTTTAGGCAACTGAAACACTTCAGAGAAGGTAATAAATTTACCATGTGGCTGATGTTAAGGAAGTTGACACAAATAGGTGTGGAGGAAAGCGAAGGTAAAGAGAAAGTATATTCTTATCCATGGCCTGAGGCAGAAGAAATAAAGAAATATTATCAAGAAAAGCCTAGTATGAGCCCTACAGCACCTAGGGAAATGACTTCAGCAGTACAGAAGGCCATCGAAAAAATAAAAGATCAAGGAGACAGTTTGATGGCTTTAGGAGCTGGGTTTCAGTCATATCCTGTTATTGAGGAGCCAGATCCTTTTACCCCAAGAAACTTTAGGTGAAGACATAAGGCACTATGTGTAAAAGCAGTCATAGATTTAAAGAAGGTATTGGACTATGATCACCTTTTGTCCAGCTATAATTGGATACTCTTGTATACTCCATATTAACACCTAATGTTTGGAAGCAGATAGAGCATGTTTGTCACCCAATTTGTTTTTTTTGGATGACAGAGTTTATACAGTGTAGACAGATGGCTTTGAGGCATGCACAAGGTCCTAATGCTGCCACATATTATGAACAATTAAGTGGCACTGGTCAATTTTTCAACAATACAGAACAACTATATTATGGGTTAGAGACATATGAAAGAATTGCTACCTGTGTAAAGAATGCTTGGGGATGTATTCCAATAAAAATGATAAGAAAGTACCATTTGCACTTATTAGACAAAGAAATTATGAGGCTTTTGTAGATTTCTTTGCCCGGTTACAGGAGTCAGTAGGAAGAACTTTAGGAGATATAGCAGGAATAGATGTATTAATAAAACAATTAGCATGGGTCAATGCAAATACTGATTATCATAAAGCAATGACTGGCTTAAGAAAGGATGACACCATTGAGGAAATGATTCAAAGAGGTGACAGAGTAGGGTTTCAAATATATCATACAAAATTAATGACAGGGGCATTTGCTAATATGCACATAAGAAATAAAGAGGAATGGACTTGCTCTGTTTGTGGAAAACCTGGACATTGAAAGAAAGATTGTTGGAGTAACCAAGGAACTAAACCCAGAAGGGTCAGGGTACATCATCCTAAAACTCCTTGCTCAAAGTGTGAAAAGGCAGGACACTGGGCATCAGAATACTATAGACAAGGAAATTTAAATGGGAAAAGTCCCTCCCCCCCCGCCAGGGATCCTCAAAAACAATCATGGAGTAAGACAGTTCAGGACCAGCAGGAGATAGAATGAAAAATCAGTATGCAGCTTTGGTAGCAAACTGACCTATGTCAAACTATTGATGGTCAAAAGTGCTGGGAAATTTAGGGTGCCTCCATATGCTTCTATTGAAATACCTATTCACTCTTTATGATTAATGAATGAGGAGTTTGCAATCATTTTGGCTCCACCTAATCCATAGTATACTTACATTATACCTTTAGTAAAGTACATGAGTGGGGAAATTTTCTCTTTTGCAAAAATGAATGCTAATGATGATGATAGCTACATAAATGAGAACCAATGCATAGCCCAGTTACATGATTTTTCATGATCTGGTATAAATAGAAAGGAAAGTGAGTTGAAAAGGGGGCCAAAACAGAGAAACCACAATGAAATCATGTTTACAACTACAATTTCTTCAGAAAAAACTCTTTGTGTTATCCAGGTAGGAGGAATTGCTTTCCCAGGCTTGCTTGACAGAAGTGGCCACAAGCTTGGCCTAAACAGGCTGCCTATACTAACTTGGTAGGCACTGTAGGTAGAGAAGAAACAGAAATTTCTTGTCAACTCTTGAAATGGAAAAAAAGAAGATAAAGCAAGAACTGTCACTCCTCTCATGGTTGAAGGACTCCCTTAAATATTATGGGGAATTGATATATTATGTCAATTAGGGGCTAGAATTAGCACCGATTCTCTGATTGGGGCTTCTGTTGAGTTGGGAAGTAAAGTCTCTAAGACAGTGCTGCAGGGGTACTGAGCTTCCTCAAGCAGCAGTCCACCATGGAGCACCAGCATCATAGCCAGGAAAAGTGATAAGAATTCAGTACTGAGGAACCAGTGGGAAGTGGAGTTTCTGAGGCAGCACCACAGGGGACAGAGCTTCTTCCTCAGCAGCAGTCTGCCACTGACCACCAGTATCATGAAGAGTATGCAGAGAGCCTGCTTGCTGTTCTTTTTGGCTGCTGCTGCCTGCCTGATTGCTCTATGCACGTTAAGTGTGACCCTGACACAGACCCTGACACCAACTTTGATGCAGACTCTGATGCAGATCCTGACATCTATGACGAATTTCACTTCAGAAGCCACAACAAATTTCACTTTCCTGCCTATAACTGGGCATGACTCAGTCATTGCTCCAGCACCAGAGAGTTGTGAATTGAACATTAACTGCATTTCCTCTGTTGAGAGCAAAAATGTCACATGCTATCAGACAGTTTGTAATGGTGTTGTCTATTGTTCATAAAATGCAACACTCCAAATTGTGCTGTTGTCAAAAACTAAATTAATTGCAAATGCTCTCTCTCATTCTTTGTAGCTCCCACCCTCTGCAGAGGGAGGGGGGCAGGGAGAAGAGAAATCTTCCTTTTTGGAACTTTGAACCTCAAGCTTATGTCTCAGTTGGAATGCAGGCTTAACTCCAAGGACAAGGCCCCTCCAAAAACTTATTCTATAAATAAAGGGACCCCCCATGCCTTCTTCCAGGTTTGGGCAGGAAGGGAGGAATTGGGCAATGACTCTGTTATTCAATAGGTTATTAATTGGGAAGCTTTGTGATTCAATTAGTTAAGAGAAAAGGAGAAGAAGATTTTTTTCTGGGACTGGGAAATTTAGATTTTGTCTTTCAAATGAAGCCTGTACCTATGGCTAATATTTTGGTGCATTATGTGTGTCTATGTGTATTTAAACATCTATAGGAAATTTTACATCTCTCTTCTGAGATCTGATACTGGCCAGGGTATCAATATCAGCTTGGTAAATGTGATACAAGAGAGTTGCTTCTGTGTTTGTGTTAGTGTCTAAACTCCTGTGTGTTTGTGTGTGTGTGTGTGTGTGTGTGTGTGTGTGTGTGTGTGTGTATGTATGCAATTTAGCTCTTAAATAGCTAAATAGTACTTGAGTTAAAAGCTACTCCTTTTAGTTTGGATTTTGAATTTGATTGCTTTGAAAGGTTTTTTGTTGGCAAATGAAAAAACTTTGTAATCTTTGTAAGTTGGGTATAAAATGTATTTTAAGGATTTTGGGAATATTGGTTTTTACTATTGTTTAATTGACATTTGTTTATACTATTTGTATACTTCCATTTATAATTTATGTGGCATTCATTATGTGATAAGTTTGTTTCAAAAAAATACAAGAAGGGGGATATATTAGGAACTGTTGTGTGAGGGAGCACTGTAAACTATCATCATCTGGTGTCCTTGAGCACCAGAGCCTTATTTGGCTAGGTGTCATGGGAGTGGGAGTAGATTAGAGACTGGGGAGGTATTTAAGCACTGGTGTTTTGTTTAATAAAGGGACACCTTGGAGACCTTAGTGCATAACTTGTCTTCCTTGTCTCCCACTCCTTCAATGCTCACCTGGGAAATTTTGAGAGAATCCAGAAAGGGACTCAACATATGACATCTGAACAGGGACTCAACAGGAGAACGTAATTAAAAATAAACTAGACAATTTTGATTATATTAAATTAAAAAGCTTTTGCACATACAAAACCACTGTAACCAAGATCAAAAGAAATGTAGTAAATTCGAAAATTATTTTTATGACTAGTATTTCTGACAAAGGACTAATTTCTAAATTATACGGAGAACTGAGTCAAATTTTTTTTTAAAAAAGCAAGTCATTCCCTAATTGTCAAGTGGTCAAAGGATATGCAAAGTCAATGAGGAAATCAAACAATCCATAGTTATTTGAAAAATTGGACTAAATTGTTACTTATCATAGAAATACAAATTAAAGCATCTCTGAGGTACCACCTTACACCTTTCAGACTGATCAATATGACCAGAAAGGACAATGATAATGTTGGAAGGGATGTGGGAAATCTGGGACACTAATATATTTTTGGTGGAGCTGTGAACTCCTCCAATCTTTCTGGAGAGTAGTCTGGAACTATGCACAAAGGGCAACAAAAATGTGCATACCTTTTGATCCGCTACTAGGTCTATACCCTGAAGAGATTATGAAGTAAAAACATCACATGTACAAAAATATTCATAGCAGCTCTGTTTGTGGTGGCAAAGAATTGGAAATTGAGTGAATGTCCATTAATTGGGGATTGGCTTAATAAACTATTGTATATATATATGTGATAGAACACTATTGTTCTATTAGAAACCAGGAGGGATGGGAATTCAGGGAAACCTGGAAGGGTTTGCATGAACTGATGCTGAGTGAGATAAGCAGAACTTGAAGAACATTGTATACCAAAACAGTAACATGGGAGTGATGATCAACCTCAAAGGACTTGCTCACACCAACAGGGAAAAAATCAAGCACAATTTTGGAATATCTGCGATGAAGAATGCCAATGTGTATCCTGAGAAAGAATTGTGAAGTTTGATTAAAAAAAGTTATCTTATTATGTAATTCTGCTGTATCTCATACATTATGTTTCTTTCTTAAGGATTTGATTTCTCTTTCATCACATTCAATTTGGATCAATGTATACCATGGAAAAAAATGGAAAAACTGGCAAATTGCCTTCTGTGAGTGGTGGGGGTAGGGAAGCAAGATTTGGGGATAAATTGTAAAATTCAAAATAAATAAAATCTGTAAAAAATTTCATTGTGAGTACTTCATTGGGTGCTTCTTTCTCCATAACTTCCTTACCTAGCACATCACTTCTGAATACATCTCACCTCAGTGCAAATACTGACTTTGTTGTATAACATTGGAGTCTTGGAGTCAAGAAGACCTGTATTTAAATACAGGCACAAATTATAATTTCAAGATGTTCAGTAAGTCACTTAACAAAAGTTTGCCTTAATTTCGTCAGTTTCTATTTTACACACTCTTAGAATATCAGATCAATTTTCTTGAAAGATGAACTGTAGGCTCTTTTCCTTGTCTTGGCTTTCAGGTAATCCATTATTTTATAAATTATCTCTTCTGGATCTGATTTCCAGGTCAATTGTTTTTGCAATGAGATATATCACATTTTCTTCCATTTTTTTTTTTATTCCTTTGTTTTTTTCCTATTGTTCTTGGTTTCTTACAAAGTCATCAGCTACCTTAACCACCATTCTAAATTTGTAGGAATTATTTTCTTCAGAAAGCCTTGTATCATCTTTTCCATCTGGCCAATTCTGCTTTTTTAGGGCATTCTTCTGCTCAGTGGCCTTTTGGACTGCCTTTTCAGCTTCACCCAAATGAATCTGTAATCTGTAATCTATAATCTCCCATGCCCCTTAATCTCCCTGGGCTAAAGGCTCTAGAAGCATTTGCTTGCTGGGTGGTTCACTGCTAGTTGGCTCCTCGGACCTGCTTTTGGTTCCCAGGGCTGGGTCTGTGCTCAGACCTGCACTGAACTGGGCTCTGCACTCACTCTTGTGTGACAGAGTTATGCATGCATGCATGTATATTTATGTGAATATATGTATAATGTATATGTTTGTATGTAAAACCAATTTGTAAACATAGGTACTATGATGGTACTATATGTATGTCGTATACACACATATATTTCATCATAGATTTTTTTGTAGTTGATTTCCACATTTGTAATACACTAAATGGTAGCCCTTTTGTTGTTCTTTTACTGTGTACCATTTTTTAGTCTTATCATTTCACTCTTCATTATCTCCATCTTTCCAAAATTTTTTAAAATGCCGCAATCATTTCTTAGAGCACAGTAGTATTCTGTCACAATTATATAGCACTACATGCTTAGCTATTCCCCAACTCAAGGTCATCCTCTCAATTTCCAGTTCTTTGTTACCATAGAAAGAATGGTATTCTTCAAAAAATAAATTCTTTTCCTTTTCCCCTTAATCAACTTAGAAAACAAACATAAAGATAGTATTTTTGGATCAAAGGGTATAAACAGCTGTATAATTATTTGCATTTAATTCAAGATTTCTCTATAAAATGATTGAAACAATTCACAGTTCCACCAACACTGAATAATGTCCCAATTTTTCGACATCCCCTCCAAATTTTATTGCTTTCCCATTCTAAAATTTCACTCAAGCTATTTTGTAGTTACTTTAAGGTGCATTTCTTTAATAAGTAGTGATTTGGACCATTTTACATAAGACTTTTACTGTACTTTACATAAGACTTTATTGAAAAAATTACCTGTTCATATCCTTTAGGTCATTTATCAGTTTGGAAATGATTCTTCCTCTTATAAATTGGACAACGTTAGCTACACAATAGATATAGAATGTTTATTTGAAAAACTACCTATAAAATTTTTCTCCCAAATTTATGTTTTCCTTCTTATTTTAGTCACATTTTATTGCACCGAGTCTTTTTTATTTAATACAATTGATTTTGTCTACTATACACATCAAAATGTTGTTTCTTATGTTCATGTTGCTCCCCTTCGCACAAAACTGTTAGAGAATGTGTTCCATATTATTCGAATTTTGCTATAATATAACGTATATCACTTAATACTCCACAGCATTCTTATACCATAACTTATTCAGTAATTCTTCAATTGATGGGCATCCGTTCATTTTCTATGGTGCCTTTTAAGAAGTAGTTTCAGGCAGATGGGTGGTGCAGTGAATAGAGCACTGGCTCTGGAGAAAGGAGGCTCTTGGTTCAAATGCGGGCTAGACACATAGCTGTGTGACCTTGGGCAAGTCACATAACCCCATTTCTTAAATAAAAATTTTATAAAACAGCAAAAAAGAAGATGCAATTTCATTCCTTATCCTTTTTAATGAGATCTATTTTTGCTTTTGCTTTGTCTGAGATTCAGGTTGCTACCCCTGATTATTTTTTTACTTCTGCTGAAATACAACATATTTTGCTCCAACCTTTTAACTTTACCCTGTGTGAAACTCTGTGCTTCAAATATATTTCTTATAAACAACATGTTGTAGGATTCTGGGTTTTAATCCATTCAGTTGTCTGCTGTCATTTTATGGGAAAGTTCACCTCATTCACATTTACATTTAAAATGTGTATTCTGTATTTTCCTCCATGCTATCTAAAGCAGGTAGGTGGCCTAATGGATAGAGCACTGGTGTTAGAATCAGGAGGACAAGAGTTTGAATCTGACCTCAGAACTGTGACTCTTACTAACTGTTTGATCTTGGGCAAGTCACTTGCCTTGCATCCAGTCAACTCCAGTCATGCTGATTCATATCTGGCAACTAGACCCTGATGGCTCTGGGGGAGCAGAAAGTGAAACACAGCATCCCTGTTTTGTCATGTCATATTCTTGTCATGATATTCTTCAAGAATGGAGGACAAAAAACATTAACAATTGATTAATGAATGCAAAATTAAGCAACTTCTATATAAAGGATTGTAGGGATTGGAATATAATATTCCAGAAGGCAAAGAACTTGAATTATACAACACAATCAACTGCCCAGAAAAAACTGAGTATATACTATTGGGGCAAAGGTGGACATTCAAGGTAATCAGATACTTTCAAACTTTCCAGATGAAAAGATCAGAATTGAACAGAACATTTGATCTTCAAATACAAGATTAAAGAGCAGTAAAGAAACGTAAATGGGAAAGGGAAATCACTTAATGATGCTCAACTGTTTATATGCTACCTGAGAAGATGATACTGGTAACTCATAGAGTTGTTAGAAAGACTATATATATAGACAGAGGGCACAGAAAAATTAAATTAAGGGGTGAGAAAGAAATGTATTGGGAGAAAGCAAAAGTGGGGAGGTCAAATAACTTTCATCAAAGAGTCAATGGAGTGGAAGAGAAGACAGAATAGGCTAAAAGGGGAAATAAGATACACTCAATTGGAAAGTAGAAGATGGATGTGATAAGAGAGAAGTGTGGGGGGTCAGCTAGGTGGCACAGTGAATAGAGCACTGGCCCTGGAGTCAGGAATACCTGAGGCCAAATCCAGCCTCAGACACTTAATAATTACCTAGCTGTGTGACCTTGGGCAAGTCACTTAATACCATTGCCTTGCAAAAAAAAAGTCCAAAAATTAATTTTAAAAAAGTGGGGAAGGTGTGATCGAAGGGAGGGAAGATTGGGGGAGAGGGTAGTTAGTAGCAAAACACTTTTGAGGAGGGGTAGGGTGAAGGGAGAGAGAAAATAGAATAGAGAGGGACAGGAAGAATAGGATGGAGGGAAATGTAGTTAGCAATAGTAAGTGTGAAAAAAAATTTGAACAAAGTTTCTCTGATAAAGTCCTTTCTCAAAGGTATAGCGATCAGAGTCGAACTTATAAAAATAAGTTATTCTCAATTTATAAATATCAAAAGAATGGTCAGTTTTCTGATGAGGATATCAACACTATTTAGACTCACTTAAAAAAATGTGTCCGGACTTCTTGGCCAAGATGGCAGTGATAAGACAGGCACTGTGTTAAGCACTCCCTGTGTCCCCAAAAATATAACATGAAAGAAACCTCTTAACAGAAACTCAATCAACAAAACACAGAAAAAGAAGTTAGGAGAAGAATACCTATCAACAAGGTCAGTCTTAGGGAACTGTTCGTGAACTGGGAGAGGAGACCAGAGCATCAGTGCAGGGACAGCATGGGGGAAAGACAAAGGAACACATTAGCCTCAGAGACTGGTGAGAGGCGAGTCAAGAACCAACTTTAGCTGCAGAGTTTTTAGACAGGTGGCGGGGAAGTCTGCAGCCTGGAAATCATTCAGGTTGGTGTGGGACCTGAAATCCATATTCTTGGAGCATTCTTCCAGGAGCAAACAGTAGCTGCCCTGACCCCCAATCCCTTCAAGCACATATGTGGACTAAGGAACCCACTTAGTTGAAAGGGAGATTAGCTTCCAGCCCATTGTTCAAAGTCAACTCAAACCCTGCTGCCCATCCTCCTTCCCTCCCTCCAGGATTGGGAGAGGGCTTCGATCACTCCAGAGAAAGCACCCAGCACACCCTACTGACTGGCCCTTGGAATTACTAAGCCAAGTGAACAAAGCTTCTAGGATCTTCAAAAGCACACCTCTGAGAGCCAGTCCCCACAATACAAGATCCTAGAAAAATGATGACAAACGAGCGAAAAGGGGGGACCCATGGGGAAATACTTAGAAGAAACCGATTCTAATCCAGACAGATCTAGCACTTCTGAGGATAATATGAATTAGTCTCCAGTTAATAATTTCTTCCTTTAAAGAAATCAGGAAGTAGTTTAAAAATAAATCGGAAAAGTTGGGAAAAGAAACTCAAGAGAAAAATAACACATTGCAACAAGAAAACAAAATATTGGAAATACAATTGGACAAAGACAAAAATAAAATAATTTTCTCAAATCCTCAATTGGGCAAATGCAAAAATAAAATAATTCTCTCAAATCCTCAATTGGGCAAATGGAAATCTTCAAAAATGGAATCGACTGATTGGAAAAGGAGTTCCAAAAGGTAAATGAAAAAAATTCTTCTCTAAAATAAAAAAAAAGATGGAATCTGTGGAAACCAATGACTTTATGAGACAACAACATTTTGTTAAATAAAGCCAAAAGATCAAAAAAATAGAAGAAAATGTAAAATACCTTATGATCAAAGCCACTGACCTTGAGAACTGATTGAGAAGGGACAACCTGATAATTATGGGATTTTCTGAAAATGTTGAAGAGATAAAAAGCTTGGACTTAATATTGCAGGACTTAGTGATGGAAAACTGCCCTGATATCATGGAACCAGAGGGCAAAATAGTTATTGAAAGAATATATCAAACTCCTCTGGAAAGAGATCCTAAAATGAAAACACCAAAAATTGTTGTGGCCAAATTCCAGAAGTGTCAGATAAAAGAGAAAATCCTGCAATCAGTCAGAAAGAAACAATTTAGATACCAAGGAGCCACAGTAAGGATTATGCATGACCTGGCTGCATCAACATCAAGGTATCAAAGGACCTGGAATGAGATATTCCAAATAAAAAGGGAGCTTGGAATGCAGCCAAGAATCCACTATCTGGCAAAGCTGAGGCTTCTCTTTCGGGGAAAAGATGGACATTTTATGAACTGGGAGACTTTCAACATTTCCTGCTGAAAAGACCAGGAGATAAAGAGAAAATTTGGATATCAGACAGGAGACTCAAGAGACACATGAAAACATAATTTAAAAAAGGTAAAGGAAAAAACTTCTATGCAATAAGATGAAACATTAGAAGCAAGAAATCCAGTTCAAAGAGAATGAGCAAAATAATTGCCCCAAACTGAGTTGAAATGCCTAGGAGTAAACACAGAAATCTTCCTCCTCCCCCAAAATAATTCCCAGGTAGATTCAATCTCTTCTGATTAGAAATAACAAAGCCTTGGGTTATGGTTCTAATTAGAAATGATGCTGGGACAATTTAGGAAAATATGAGAACATAGAAAAGACTAATGAGCATTTCCTTGTGACTGAGAATAGATTGGAGTGATGAAGGACAGACACTGAGTCTTCACCAAAGACATTTCAATTTTCTGGGGAAAATCTCTGTGCAGCTCAGGGAAAAGACTCATAACACTGGGAAGCAGCTCTTTTCCTCCACACTAAACAGAGAAAGACATGCAAAGTGAGCTCCACCCTCTGAGGATGAACAACAAAATCCTGCCTGCAGCTATGGGAGAGGAGTTATCTTCTGTGTGGTCTTTATCTGCCTAGGGACCCCCATTGGAGTGCCTGGAAAATGGATCTTGGACTAAATGGAATCTTCATTCTGAGGATTTTACAAGGTGGTTTTGTCTTTTGTCTTGCAATTAAGGATACCCTTTGAAGTAATGTATTTGTATAACTATTGTCCTTAATGACTCTTTTGTTTTCAGGAGTACACTGTGATGTTATGCTGGAGGAGTCTGGAGGAGATGTGAGGCAACCTGGAGGATCTGTTAAACTTTCCTGCTATGCTTCTGAATTCACTTTCAGTAGTAGCTGGATGAGCTGGGTCCACCAGGCACCAGGGAAGGGGCTGGAGTGGGTTGCAGGTATTAATAGTGATGGAACAAGCAAATGGTATGAAAGGCTGGTTCACCATCTCCAGGGACAAAACAGCAACAACCTGCTGCAGCTGTAGATGACTTCCCTTAAAGCTGAGGACACAGCCCTGTATTACTGTGCAAGAGACACAGTGAGAAAAAGGAGCAGAAGACCAGACATGAAGCTCCCTCAGCCAGGCCCCATGGAGCCAGATTTCAAGAGGGAATGAAGGAGACCATGGACATTGACAGGTGAAGGATGATGCTGGAATGAGTTCAAGTTCTGAATTTCTTCCCAATTAACAGGGAACATCTGTCTTGTCTGGTCTGTCTGTCTGTCTGTCTGTCTGTCTATATAATCTCCTTTTTGTCCTTGAGAAAAGATGGCTTCTTTTTTAAGGGCTTACATATTTTGTACACGGTGAATAATTTACCTGAAGCTTTCAAACATGAAGCAAATCAGTAATGATCAAATAGTTACTATAAGCATCCTATGCCATTTTTATATGCTGTGTTCTCATGTAAAACATGCCTTTTATGCATTTCAACTCAGTTTGGGGCAATTATTTTGCTCATTCTCTTTGAACTGGATTTCTTACTTCTAAGTGAAGTGGATCACTTACCTCTTTATATCTAGGCCATGCTCTGTCAGCATGAGAGAGGTGATTGTGAAGTTTTCAGTCAGAGCAGAAATCAGTAGATACTGAAAATCAGGCTGGATTTATAGGTTTTGTTTTTATTGTTGAGACTTAACAAAGTCATAGAGAAATGTTAATGATGTAGATTTAGCATAAAAGTGTATTGTATCCTGCATACAATTTTCTACTCTGCAGAGTTGATTTTTAAAAACTCCCAGCCCATGTAAGCTCATGTCCCTTTTTGAGTTGGGGGAATTGAGGCATGGAATGGATAGGATATAACAAAGTCTGCTGAATCTCCTGGACCCTCTACAAAGGCCCTGTTTTGTTTCTCACAGGAAAGATATCCTCCAGGGAATGTTAGAATCTTCTGGAACATGGGACCAGCTCCAGGCAGGGAGCTTCTTCCAGAACAACCAAATCTGCAGCCTCTTGTTATTCTTAGTGGAGGCAGGAGGGAAAACTTTTTATTTTATTTATTTTGGCTTAGATTTACTTTATATCAATTCTTTACTTTGGGGAAAAGGTCCTTCTCCTGAGGGTGCATTAGAATGCTGGCAAAATTGCAAATTATTTTGTCAGTCTGTGAGACTGTGAAATTATTTATGTTATAAATAATATAACTGAATCCATTTGTCTGTTTTTTCTTCCCTTGGGACAAGCCTTGCATTTCCATCATCCTTCACTGTCAGACAATTCAAAGAAATTTCTTGAATCTTGTCATTTCCTTGAAGATCTAATATAAACTATGCTATTTGCTGTTAATTTTTTTCATTAAAGTGACTCCAACATATCTTTTCTACTCATTATATGCTAATATTCTCATGGAAGTCAATAGTCCCCTTAAAGTATCTTTCCCTCCTTCTTTCTAAATCATCTTCATACAATGAGTTCCATGTTCTTACAGTATTTTGCCTCTACCCCTAAAACACCATTGTTCCTAATCTATACTTCTTTTAATTTTTTGTTTCCTTCAAAGTTCATATCAAATGCCACTATCTACATGAAGCCTTTCCTCCTCTTCTCGTTTGAGTGTCCTCCATTCAAGAGTTACCAACTACTTATTTTTATATAGTCTGTATATACTTTTCATTTATATTTTTTCCCACAAAGAGTATGAGCAATTTGAGAATAAAGATTGTTTCATTTTTTTATTCATATCCAAGCACCTGGCTCCTCTCTTATTGTAGGTGATAAATAAATGTTGATTGACAATTTGAATTTAGAGATATTCAATAATTGTTAAAAATTCTATTCAACGAGCTCCTGGTCCACTGGCACGACCACCATGGCTTCCCTCTGGGTGGTCTCCAGGAGAACTGCAGAGGAGACGCAGCTGCTATTGCAGCCGCAGGAGCCACCTATACAGGAGCAGAAGCCTTTGCCTGCTCCCCAGCCTCCACTGCAGCCACAGTCTTTGCCTTTGTTTCTTCAGTCCCCCTCCACCCAGACCTCAAGGAGGAAGGGACCTCCTCCTTCCTGCCTTTGGTCCATGACATCATCAAATCTAAGGACAAAGTGTTGACATGCACCAGGAGTTAACTATTCTCAAGTCCAAGTTCCAGGAGATAGAAAAAGTGATTAGCACTATGGTATCAAACCCAGAACAGGAAAAGCAGCAGCTGCAGTCTGCAGGAACAAGTCAGAACCAAAAATGAACTTTTGCAAAAATATAAGAGTCTCTGTATGTTTGAAATCTCCAAAGAATACCATGACAAAAGTAACAAAACTGAAAAAAATAAAAGAATTCTACTCAAGGAAGGATAAGAGAACATAAAAGAAAAATGATCAATGTAGGAAAACTTTGACACTAATTCACTACTGGTGAAATTGTGAACTAATCCAATCATTCTGGAGAGCAAATTGGAACTATGCACAAAGGGAAATAACTACTAGATCTGTATTCCAAAGAGATTATTTAAAAAATGGAGAAAGAATCACAAGTATGAAAATATTTATGGTGACTGTTTTTGTAGAGTCAAAGACTTGGAAATTGTGGGGATTCCCATCAATTGGGGAATGGCTGCACAAGATAATGTATATGAATGTTATGGAGTATTATTATTCAGTAAGAAATCATGAGCCATTGAACTTGAAAAAAGCCTTAGAGAGTAGCATATACTGATGCCGAGTAAAGTGAGCAGGACCAAGAAAAATTTAATCACATTAATAACAGCATAATTGTGAGAGGATCAACATAATAGAAGATTCAGCCTCTCGGTGGTTCAAGGACAATCCTGAGAGACATGTTATGGAAAATGTCATCCACATTCAGATAATAAACTATGGAGTCTGAATGGAGAGCAAAGCATCTGATGTTCACTTTTTAAAACTTCCCATATATTTTTTCTTTCTTTCCCATGATTTTTCCCTTTAGATCTAATTCCTCTTTTACAACATGACTGATATGAAAATGTGTCAAATATTATTGTATGTGTACATCTTTGACCACATTGGTCATTGTCATGAGAAGGGGGGGAGGGAAGAGAGGATGGTAGAAAACTGTGGAGTCTGAATGTATACCAAAGCATAATATTTTCTACTTAAAATTTTTGTTTTAGCATTTTTATAGCATTTGGCGGAGGGGCTATAGTGAGCAAGCAGGATACAGAAGCAGAGATAGAAGTTAGAATATATTTCCTTATCAGACAGATAATTACTATAGAAAGAATCCTGTACTCCCAGGCCTCTTACAGGCTTAGGATGTGTAGAATGTGATGTTCTATAGATCCAACTACATCTGGGGAAAGGGATGATAGTCTCAGAAGGAGTCAGGAATCTGCAGGCACAGCAAAATAATCAAGTAAACAAGAATATTTCTTAAGTCCAAAACAGGTTCTGTGAACCGTCCCCCCAACATCTGTGCTTTATCAGTATGTTTCCCAGACCAAAAGGTGCCTAGTCAAATTTATATTTTAAGGAGAATTCAAAAAAATGTCAAAGACTCCTTTTACATGAATATTAATGTTGTACTTCATTCCCCACTTTTTTTTCAAAATAACTCAAACCCTTGAGTTATCATCTTCATAACCTGGGTAAGTATGAACTACAAGCATCTTTACAAAGGATCCAGGTATCATCATTACAACTCACATGAGTCTCTCAGTCCACCCATCTCTTTAAGTATACAGTTCAGCTAAATCAAAGGTAAGACTCTTCTTAGATAGGATATACAGACTCATACTACCCAATAATCTCCCTCCTTTTCTATGGAGAACATCTCCATCTTGCCTCTCCTCTTTAAGGAGAAGGGCATAAATAGGGGTGCCACACTTACAGAATCAAGGGGAGGTTACAAAAACAGAGCCCCTGACTACACAACATAAACCTAGGCAAGAAATAGTAGAGATGAACTGGTTCAGTGTCTCTCTTCTCTTCTCTCCTGGAGACATCGGATGTCCTTCTGCATCTTCTGAATCTGTACCAAAAAATCTTCTCCAGCTCAGATGACTAGTTGAGACTTTGTCTTCTGGGAAAGAATCTGCTTAACATTTTACTCAAATCAAAACATGTTTTCATCACAAGACAATGAGATTTTGGAGCTTATTACAATTTACATTTTGCCTTATTGCCATGTTGATGCACATACTTCATTTTAACACAATAAACTTTCATTAGTGTTTTACTATGTGAGCAAACTCCCAATGAAAATTATCATACTCACTTAAGATTGTAACATATGCATTCGACAATCATCTTAATTCAAAGAGTACCCAGCATATGGTTTAAAAATAAAACAATCTTAGCCTTTGCTCTTATAACAATAATGGCTCAAATATCCTTATCCAAAATGAATTTTTTCCAAATATTTCCAAATATAGATTTTCTTTTTCCTGATATACTTATCTGACTCACATTCCTCTCCTTAAACTAGGCCTTAAAACTGTAATTATTCTATAATTTCCCCTTCTTCTTCTTCTTCTTCTTCTTCTTCTTCTTCTTCTTCTTCCCTAAATATCCCTTCCAAATAAAATTAAAGAAACTTAATTCCTATCCTAACATGTAGCTGTTAGCAGGTGCCAGAGCCACACACCTAAAACACCTAACCTGTCTCTGGCTATTAGGTCCAATTCACTTGAAAATTCTTTTTCTGTTTTGCTTAGCAACTATAAAGATCCAGGACATCAAGGTGAAATTCCCTTATAGATATAAGTATTGAATATCAGTGTCCAGGCAGAGGTCTTAGGCCAGATTGATTTTTCCAGGTGAGACAATAGTCAAATGTCATTTTGGAGAAATCAGGTCAAAAGGGTCCAACCTCAGCCATACTGAGAAGCCTCCCCTTTGGCTGTACATCCCTCTGTCTCCTGACATCTTGGCTTCCTTGACTGCAAGAACATGACATTTACCCAGTAGCATTTCCTTTTGCTGACCATCTTAGTATGTGATTTGAAAAGAAAATTTGATTAAAGTCCTGGATCTAAAATAGTTGTTTTACCTAATTAGCTCTCCAAAGTGAATCCACTTCACAATCTACATTGGGGATGACAATCAATCAGCTCCCTTCCTTATAGATCACATATATCTACTCTGAGTGTCCCTGTAATCAGAATATATTAAATAGAATTACTTTCGAAACATTCAAAATACAGCCAAGTTCTCCCAATATCTTGAGAGATTTTAGCTGTAAAGGCAGGGCCATTGTCTGACCTGATTCCTAGTAGGAGGCCAAATTCGGAGGGGATCAGTCAGAATTATTTAAACTATTTCCAAGGCTGTTTCATTCACTTCTATCTATCCTAAAAATGTGTCAACAAAACCCAAGAGAACCTGTGGCTGGTGGTTTTGTGCAGGCATTTTTACTGTCTCATTTTTACTGTTTCTGGGATAAGAATTTTTTTTTGTCAGTTCTCCACCATCCTCCTGCTGCCTTCTTCTCCCCTTTTTATTTGAGGAAGGTTCAGGGCTAAGGGGAGACAAAACAGGATGTTTCCATTTAGGAATGTTCATTACCCTCCCTGCTCTTGTATCCCCCCCTTTTGATTTAGCAAAGGAATCTTCCAAGGGGGAAACAGATGGGACCTTTTGACAGGGGTGAGGGGGATGGAGTTAAGGAATTCAGGGTCTGAGATCTCTAAATTTAACAAAACAGTAATAAGTGTAACACATTAAGAACTAGATTTCACAAGATATTCTATCCATTATTACATTTATACCTGAAACTACAGGGCTAAAGAAAGGCCCAATACATCATTTAAAATTGCTGAGAACCCAGAGCTTCATGACTTTTGCTCATTTCCCTCATCAAGGCAATCAATCATTAATTCCAGCTATGACATCATTACAGTGAAATAGTTTATATTTCCAAAAGTAGATCACATGTTTGATAACACCCCTCAACATCTTAGTTATTGATAAGTCATCTAATTAGGCATTACATAAGATTAATTTCCCAATCTTTTTTCAGCATTATTGGAATGAATATCTTACAGTTTAGATATACTGTAAACATTAAATTCTTAACTTACATGAAACATAAGGTTTTCATGCTGACATCTCAATCTCTGAAATAAACATAAAACAACAGGTTCTCTTAAAGTTAACCTTACAATTAAATATCTTTTACACACAAACCTCTTCTGAATTTTTTGCTTTATAAGCTTATTTTATCTCTTATTTTATCTCTTCTTCCAAAAACACTTCTATTTTCAAAGAAAATAAGATCCTCTATCAATGTCAGTTTTACACAATAATTTCAAAAGTTCAATGTACACTCTTTACCCATGACAGTGTTAGTTATATGTATAATTTCCTCTTTTTAACAGATAATACATAAGCTACATTGATCTCACATATCAATACTCCTTTTCATAAATACGAAACTCTTGAAGCTCTAATGATGCCATATCATTCTGGAAAAAATTAACTATTTAGTTTCCCCTTATACTGGCATATCTTGTTAACCACATTATATACTTAGGATTAATCTGATTCTTGTCTTTCTGAAATTTATTTTCCCACAATGTTTTCAAATTAAAATAGCATTTCTTTCTATAATTTATTTGTTTAACATATCTGGTAATATTCACTGTCTCTTTCCTGTTTCTTTAACTTCAAAATAAGGTCCCTTTTAACAACTAATTATTCCTGAAGCAATTTTCTCTCTTTACTAGTCCTTTGTCTAAAAACAGGGAGGGAGGGCGAAATCTTCTGGCAGTACAGAATCATGGAGAACAGGGAAGAGAAGGAAGGGAACATAAATAACGAAAGGGGGGGCCCTTCTCATAATAGTAAAATAACAGGGTGAGTAATTTGGCCTCAGTCAATTTAACACCATAATCCATTCCTTTTTTATATAAAAATCCCTCTTGGAAGTGCTCAAAAGACAACCTAGGAGTGAGGAGGGAGGGATCATATTACTCATTGTAACATAGGCAGAAAGCAGGCTCAAGGGGAGAGCCAATGAGGGTATTAGATGAATACTGCCTCAAAAATCCAGGTGACTGAAATGACAAAGAGTAGCAATTTAAATGAGGCAACCTAAGGAAATTTTTAGGGGAACTGTTCTCCCCATTTAACAAATCAAAATAGATGAACAAACCATACAAGCAAATAGACAATCTAATTACAAAGACCGACAAGGCACAAACACAGATTACACAAAAGCAACAGAAGTTTCCAAACTGACAGTTTCAATACATATCAACAAACACAGGCCAATGGCCCATGAGTGGAGATTGCAACATAGCTTCCTGCAATCTCTCCCTCCCAAAAGCCAACCAAATGTGTTCCTTGATATCACAAGCAGCACCAAAAGAGGGGACCCAGACATCATGTCCGATACGGAATTACCCTTCAACCAAATGTCTAGACCCAGAACCAGAACAAGTTTACCTCCAGAGGTGTAACAAGATTTCCACTTAGACTGAATGGGGGATTGCAGTTGAGGAGATGTTCATACTAAGACTATGTCTACCCAGTCCTGGGGCCCTGGAACATCTTTAGAGGCTGGATCCCCTAGGAAAGGGAGAGACAGTCTGTTTGAAGCTAAGCTCCAGGTCTCCTGTGGGGACACAAAACACCACATCTCACTGGGGCCTCCAAATACTGAACTCAAAGAAGCAAGATGGAGACCAAGTTATGAGTTTTGGGAAGTACATTTTATTATCAATGACTATGTGGGGATATCCCCTCAAAAAACATAGCACTGAGTGTACAGAGATCAAGGTTTTTATAGTATTTTTTTGGGGGGGAGTATTGTGAGAAAGCAGGATACAGAAGCAGAGTTAGCAGTTAGATACATTTCCTTATCAGAAAGATAATTATTAACATAGAAAGAATCCCATACTCCCAGGCCTCTTATGGGCTTAGGATATGTGGAATGTGATGTTCTATAGATCCAGCTACATCTGGGGAAAGGGGAGATAGTCTCAGAAGGAGTCAGGAATCTGCAGGCACAGCAAAAGGATCAGGTAAACAAGAACATTTCTTAAGTCTAAGATAGGTTCTGTGAACCCCCCCCCTCCCCACACACACATTTGCGCCTTATCAGTATGTTTCCAGGTGCCTAGTCAAATTCGTATTTCTAAGGAGAATCCAAAAAATGTCAAGGACCCCTTTTACATGAATATTAATGTACATCAGTTGGAATAATAAATAAATACATTTAATTTTAAAAAAAGAAATTATGCACAAAGAGGTTCTCTAAAGCAAAATATTTCTATAACAGTCTTTTTGACTTTGGCAATTAAAATGACTCTGGAAGTTTCAAAAGAATGTATGCATCACACAAGGATTCCCATCTGAAATACCAATGTTCCCAATCAGATGATGGCCTTGTACAACCAGAATCTCTCCAGATAAATGAATAACTTAGAAGATTTCATATTTGGGCAAGTGAGAGCAAAAAAAGGTCTTCTTCAGAAAAGATCCAAAGTATTCATAATTGCACATGTGCACCTGGAAGCAACCAGTATCAGCATCTGTCATTGCAGTACAATGTTTTCCACAGCACAGACTGAATTCCTCTGACTTTCAACTATTTTGACTCCTATAATATGTCAGGTGATTCCAAAGAGAGGGACAGACAGACAGAGAGACAAGGAGAAACGTACAGAGAGAGACTGAGAAAGAAATAGGGGAGAGAGAGAGAGAGAGACAGAGAGAGAGAGAGAGAGAGAGAGAGAGAGACAGAGACAGAGACAGAGAGAAAGAAATGAGTGGGAGAGATTACTTTGTTTCCAATTGCTAGGTATCACAAAAATGCTGTTATATATATTTTGGAATATAGTTTTACCTCTAAGCCATAGTGTGAATTTCTATTTCTTGAATATGTTTAGTTGTTACAAGGATTTTTTCCTTTCTTTTTTATTTGGGAGAAAAGAAGAAGGGTTAATTATGATGATGCCAAAGGGAATAAAAGGGAAAGGAAGATGAATAAAGTTTTGAATTGTTATTAAAAATATGAAGAAGGTTCTAAAAGAAGCAGAGATAAGCAAGATAATTTGGAAACTAATGGTTTGAATTGATTTTATACTTTATAAAAGGATGGTAAAAAAACCTAAAAATTCATCTAAAATATTCTTTGTTATGTATTGCATTTATATATGTACATATGCAGTCATTTATATATAGTGTATATGCTGCTCAGATATCATTCGTAAGAAGTCACATTTTCTTCAGTGGTGTCATTTTTATGCAAGTCACAACTGTGGGTGCTCAGGATTGAGTTGTTAGATTTTCACACCAGGATTATCCTTAAAACTTTGAAATAGCAAATGGTGAATTGTATGGCTAAATAAATAGTCCTGATGCAGGGAGTTATGGACATAGTGATGCTGTAAGTGGAAAAAAAATTTGCAATTTTTTTCTTTTTAATTTTTAAAATCTATTTATTTTTGAATTTTACAATTTTCTCCCTGATCTCGATTCCCTCTCCCCACCCCACTCAGAATACAGTCTGATAGTCTTTACATTGTTTCCATGTTATACATTGATCCAAGCTGAATGTGTTGAGAGAGAAATCATATCCTTAAGGAAGAAAAATAAAGTATAAGAGATAGCAAAATTACATAATAAGATAACATTTTTTTTTAAAGAATTAGAAGTCTTTGTTCAAACTCTACAATTCTTTCTCTGGATACAGATGGTATTCCACTGCAGATACCCCAAATTGTCCCTGATTGTTGCACTGATGGAATGAGCAAGCCCATCATGGTTAATCATCAACCTCATGTTGCTGTTAGGATATACTGTGTTTTTCTAGTTCTTCTCATCTCAATCAGAATTAGTTCATGCAAATCCCTCCAGGCTTCTCTGAATTCCCATCATTCCTGGTTTCTAATAGAACAATAGTGTTCCATAACATATATATACCACAATTTGTTCAGTCATTCCCCAATTGATGGACATTCACTGGATTTCCAATTCTTTACTACCACAAACAGGGCTGCTATGAATATTTTTGGACAAGTGATGATTTTACCCTTTTTCATGATTTCTTCAGGGTATAGACCCAGTAGTGGTATTGCAGAATCAAATGGTATGCACATTTTTATTGCCCTTTGAGCTTAATTCCAAACTGCTCTGCAGAAAGGTTGGATCAGTTCACAACTCCGCCTATCAGACTGCATTTTGTGCCAAGTGGGGAGAAGGAAGCGAGATCAGGGGGAAAATTGTAAAATTTGAAAATAAATAAATTTTAAAAATTAAAAAGAAAAAAATTGCAAATCTTGCAAATATTTTACACTGCTAAATTCTGTCTGAGAAAGCTAGAATCAATATTTGTCCAGTTAGAACAATTTTATCTGCTTCTGTGATTAAATTGACTCCTTTTGATCCATTGTTTTGTTTTTTGGTTTTAGTTTTTGCAAGGCAGTAGGGTTAAGTAGCTTGCCCAAGGCCACACAGCTAGGTAATTATTAATTGTCTGAGGTCACATTTGAACTCAGATACTTCTGATTGCAGGGCCCAGTGCTCTACCCACCACTGCACCACCTAGTCCCCCCTTGATCCATTGTTAAATGTAGATTCTTAATGACTACTTATTGTCATCCCCTCCCACCTCCAGCTTCTAACCTTTTTAATGGTTTCAGGTACATAGAAGGGGAGGAATTCCCCTTTGCCAACAGTCTCCTGACCGTTCTGTATCCAGAGAGTGGACAAAACTACAAAAGCCTGACCTGGATGGTGGATGCCCCTCATAACATGAAGTAATATGAAGACTGGTTCAAGTCTCAGCCCAGCCAGTTCTCTCTCTCTCTCTCTCTCTCTCTCTCTCTCTCTCTCTCTCTCTCTCTCTCTCTTTGTCTCTCTCTCTCTCTGTCTCTCTCTCTCAAACAAATCCCACCTAGTATTTTGTTATTCTCCTGTCCTCTAGCAGTTTACCAACAACTTGCTGTTTCTTTGGGAGAAGAAAAGGTTTTAATCTGTATCTTTGCAGGCTTGTATAATAAATGCTGAGTGATTTTAAAATTCCAGGGTTGGGTGTGAATTTGATGCAGGGGAAAGATGAAATGAATTGTGACTTTAACAAAGAAAATTGGATGGAGATGTAAATTAACTACCATCTACTCTTAAGACATAAATTGCCTAGAAGCAGAGAATTATGATTGCAATAGAAAGGGAGTTCACCTTTTTCCCTCTGGATGAGGGGCAATGCATAAAAACCTGGATTGTACTCCAGCTCAGGGACCCAGTCTTCTCTGAGCTTTGGCCCTGCCAATGCTTCTTGACTGTTCTCTCTCTCCCTAGCCCTTCCTATGTCTTGTAACCTTTTTAATAAATTTTGTTTTCGTTCCACCCTTGCTATTCTGAGTCTGAATAATGATTCCTCATAGGCAGAACCAAACTCAAGTAACCAGAAGCTACAAATTCTTTCCCCATTCAAAGCCTCTTCATCTTCTATTGGTGACACCGATCCCTGGCCTTCTCTGGGTATCCCCCAAATCTGCGTCTTAGTTCTTCACCAAACTCTTGGGAGGTGGCTACCATGTTTTATGATTAACCTTCTGGACTCATCAAGGTTATTGATAATTAAACTAAGCAAAATTCATTTTTCAACAGTGTTTGTTTATATTGTCACTATATAAATTTTTCTTCTGTTTCTGAACTTAACTCTGCATCAGATTTATTACATCACATTTGACTACAAATTGTTGTCTCCTTTCTCAGGTTATGAACAATTCTTCAGATTCCCATTCTTTGACATTTTTCTAATTTTTCCCTTAATCTACCTTCCCAGTAATTTTTCTTCTTCCTTTTCCCTTTTCCTTCTCTTTTCCTGTAGAAATAGGTGGCATAATGGATAGAATGTCAGACCTGGCATCAGAAAGCCCAAAGTTAAAATCTGACTTTAGACCTATGCTAACTGTTAGGCCATTGGACAAGTCACCCTGTTTGCCTAACTGAAAAATGAGCTGGAGAAGACTATGTCAGGGGCAGCTAGGTTGCACAGTGGATAGGACACTGACCTTAGAGTCAGGAGTACCTGAGTTCAAATATGATCTCAGACATTTAATAATTACCTGGCTGCGTGGCCTTGAGCAAGCCACTTAGCCCCATTGCCTTGACCAAAAAAAACCCTAAAAAAAAGAGAAGACTATGCCTTTGCCTTAAAAAATACAAACCAAATGAATTCATAAAGAGTTGGGCACAAATAAAATGGTGACACAGTTTTGTACTCAACTCTGTGCGTGTGTTTGAGTCTTCTTTCCTTATTTAGACAGTTCAGGTAAGAGAGAGGTGCAGTTGTCAACTACTCCTTCCCACCAGGGTCTTTGTTTATATCAGTGTTTCCCTGGGCACCCTGATTATGGGACATAATTTTCCAGAACTTTTATTCCCTTTCTTCCTTGGATGAATATTGTTTTTCCCTTCTCCATTCTTTTCTTAGAATCATTTAGACACATTAGAATCACTCTCACTTTCTGTCTAATTAGACTTTGTCCATAGGAGCAGTATCTCCTCCTATGTCAGTACAAGTAGTTGATCCTTATTTAGTCTTTATATTCCTGTTTATGATAAAAGGAAAGGGAAGACAAGGAGAGGGAGGAAGGTAGTATGTGTTTCTACAGTGCCCACTATGTTCCAGGAACTCTGCTACCTGTTTTTACAATATTATCTCATTTTATCCTAACAACAATCAAATGACATA
Source organism: Macrotis lagotis (assembly GCF_037893015.1). NCBI lineage: Eukaryota > Metazoa > Chordata > Mammalia > Peramelemorphia > Peramelidae > Macrotis > Macrotis lagotis. Next base: position 439,295,081 of record NC_133658.1, on the reverse strand, counting down.
ATTATCTTCATTTTATAGCTGAAGAAAATAAGGCAAATAAAAGTTAAATGATTTTCCCCAGTGCTACAAAGCTGGTGTCTGAGACCAGCTTTGAATTCAGTTTTACCTAATTCCATGAACAGCCTTTTATCGTCCATACCACTGGCTGGTTCTAGGAGTTAGTTTCAGAGAAACAGGCTTTTTCATTCAATTCATTTTCATTTCTCTTAATTCCTATATTTGAAGTTAATTGTTTCTAAATGGCTTTAGTCTTTTATCAGGAATTCTTTAAAGCTCTCTTTTAAATTAAAGAGTCATATTGTCCCTTATTAGATTTTTATTCTATTTTACTGGGTAAGGTGCTCTTGACTGCAAACTTTTAAGATGTGTGTTTTATAAACTTTCAACTTCTTTATAATGATGGTGACTAAATCATTTGTAATCCTGACTGTCACTGTTCAGGACTTGAATTCTTTATGGTTGCTTGAAGGGTTTCCCTTTGAACTGGAAACGGTATTTGAGGTAGAAAATTCCTGGATATTTTAATTTGGTGTTTTCTATCAAGAGATGTATTTTTCCTATTTTTATTTTGCCCTCTGATTCCATTTTTTATCATGTAAGTTTCTTTTTACTTTATTTTCCTGTTTTGTTCTAAAGTCATTGCACTCATCATTTATTGTAGCCCAGTAGCATTTCATCCCAATTAAATATAACTTGTTCAATAATTCCCCAAATATTAGACAGTCATGCAGTTTCCAGTATTTTTTCAACAGAAAGTAAGCTATTAACAAACATTTTAGAATATATTGGTTTTTTTTTCTTTTTCCCTCACTTATCTTCATAAATAGACCAAGTATTGGTATTGATGAAATCTGCAATATAGGGAATAGGGTACAGGGTATGGGAAGTTTGATGATTCTAAGTATTATTCCAGATTGCTTTTTGAAATGGTTGTGTCATTTCACAATTTCACCTACCATAAATTAGTACCCCATTTTTCCACATTCTTTCCAAAATTTTACCACTATCCCCTTTTATCATTTTAAACAGTCTGGTGGGTATAAAATAATATTTCAGGACTGTTTTACTTTGCATTTCTTTAATCCATAATTTACAGCATTTTTCATATGACTAAAATTATGTTGATTTCTTCTTCATAAAATTTCTGGTCATATCCTTTGACTAGTTATCAATTGGGAAACAACTCAAATTCTTATAATTTGACAATGTTATTTACATATTTTAAATATGCAATCTTTTTCTGATAAACTATAAATGTTTTTCTCAAATTTCTTTTTTTCTTCTAATCTTGGTTATATTTGTTTTATTTGTACAAAATCTATTTAATTTTGTGTAATTGAAATGATGCATTTAACATTTAATTTTATTCTCTATCTCTTGTTTATTCTTAATTTATTCATCTATCAAATAAGTCTGATAAGTAATATATTCCTTGTTCTCATTTTCCTGCAAAATCCTTTTTTCAACCTAGGTCCACTTCCTGCCATACCACTTCCCAGTTTTCCCAACAATTTTTACTAAATAATTAATTCTTATCCCAAATTTTAAATCTTTATACTTGTCAAGTATGTTTATTATGTTTATTTGCTGCTGTAAATTATATATCCTCTCTCTTTCATTGACCTTTCAATTTCTTAGTCTTATATCCTTTTGATTATTATTATTGTCTGATAATATAGTTCATCTTCTCATATTACTAGACCTTTCTCCTTTCCTTTTCTTAAAAAAATATTTCCTTTCATGTTCTGGACTTTTTATTTTCAAAATAAATTTTGTTATTATTTTCTCTTCATTCATAATAAAATAATTGTTTTTGGTAATTAAATTTAGTAATAGGCATTGTATTCATCAACTAAATTGGATAAAATTTTGATCTTTAATATATTGGCCCTACCTATCCATGAACAGTAAATATTTATCCACTTATTTGAATCTGATATTATTTGTATGAAAAGATTTTTTAAAAAAAATTTTGTTTATACAGTTCCTGGGTTTGCTTTGGCTAGTGTACTATGAGAAGTTTTATACAGTCCAGTTATTTTAAATGTGATTTTTATTGTTATTTTCTCTCACAGATTATTGTTTATGACATATTAGAATAGCTATGATTTTTGCATATTTACATTATATTCAAATACTTTGCTAAAATTATCGGTTATTTCAGCTAACTTCTTAGATGAATCTTTGGGATTTTCCACTTGGTTAGAGTCACTATTGAAAGGCATTTGGAATGGTTGGGGGAGAGCTTTTGGCCTTCTGCCTTCACTCCACCATTTTGGCTCTGCCCCTTCTAATACAATATTAAATAATAGTAGTGATAATAGTGGCATCCTTGTTTCATCCCTGATCTTATTCGGAATACATCTAACTTATTCCCATTAGATACAAGGCTTGTTGATGTTTTTAGATAATTATTGTTTATCATTTTTAGGAAAAATCCACTTTTTCCCAAGGTTCTCTATTGAAGGTGATGGGGTTTAGTGACTTGCCTAAGGTCACATACGTGGGCAATTCCTAAGTGTCTGAGGCTGGACTTGAACTCAGGTCCCCCTGACCCCAGGGCCAATGTTCTATCCACTGCACCACCTAGCTCCTCTATGTTTTTAATAGGAATGGATGCCATATATTTTTTAGCATTCATTGAGATAATCATATGATTTGTTATTTTGTTAATGGTATTGTCAATTATGCTGATAATTTACCTAATATTGAAACAATCCTACATTTATGCTATAATTTCCATAATTCATCACTGTATTATTCTGATAAAAAATTGCTTTGATCTATTTTCTAACATTTTATTTAATTTTTTGCATAAATATTCTTTAGAGAAATTGATATATAATTTTCTTTCTTACTTTTTGCTCTTCCTGGTTTACCTATCAGAATTTATGTTCTAAAATAAGTTTCAAAGAAACAGAAATAAACCTTGGAAAAGAAAGATCTTCTTGGAAAGGAAGAACAGGAGAGAGAAAAAAGAACTGTGTGGGATAAAAATCCACTTAAAAAAATAGAGAGACTCCTCTGAGCAAAAAGGAAAGTTTATTTTGACTTTTCTCTAGAAAAGGGCAACTCCCCCAAGTCTCACAAGGTAGTGAAGATCAAGGAGCTGCCCTGAGGTGACAGTCAAGCAAAGTTATATGGCCTAGCATGATTCCCCCTCCTTAACTCCCTCTCTTCCAACCTGATTGGTTAAGGTTTTCAGAGTTACAATCTTTATGTGAAAAATCTACCCAGCAACAAAGAGAAGAATAAAAGGTTTTCATTAAATATTACCTCACCATTCAGATGCTGAGGGTATCAGAAGAAGATTTCTAATGACCTTCTGTTAAATGAATTAAAGTCTGAGCATGCAAGGTCTTCTAATGGACTCTACTAGCACTTATCAAATAAAAGATAGGTTACAATTCTCACAGTCTATTATCAAATAGGTGGCTAACTAAGACTGCAAGTTCTCTTTTCAGGAAGTTTTCCACTATTTCCTTCCCTAACATAATCAATGCAAGGTTTTTCTGGAAACAGTCCACTGTTTCACTCCCTAGCAGAATCAGGAGGGTGTCTGACTGACAATGCAAGGTCTCTCTCCCTCTTCTAAGACTAATCCAAGGGTAATAGTCTGTCTTTGTTTTAAAGATTTTTAACCCTGAGAGGACTTCACTAAGAATATTAACTCTTAAGAGGTAATATTCCACTCAGAGGAAATATTCTCAGAAAAGAAGGATGATTAAAGAGGACCCTGGGAGAAGTTGTTACTTAAAAAGGAAAGGAAACCACACACCATGACATAAAATTTTTCAGTATCACATGTCCTGGGGCTCCTCCCTAAATCAGTATTCTCAAAGCCATTCTAAAAGGCAAGATTATATATGGAGTCTTACTGCTTTCCCTCACTGTGTCTCTTGCATATAAATGACTGATTCCTCATCTTTGTTTGGAGATGCAGCATCTTGTTGCCTTTGTCCCTGGGATTGTGACTTGGCTTTTCATGGTGTCTGCATACTATTTCTCATTGTCATTGTCATCATTCTTAATAACCAAGACCCTCCTAAGGCCCTTCCATGAATCTAGAAGACCCAATGCATCTAGGAGCCACTGATGGTAAATCTTAATAGGAAGATTTATAGGTAAACTTTTGGGGCATAAATCCAGATTGCTCTGCAAAAAGGTTGGATCAGTTCATAGTTCCATTAGCAATGAATTAGTGTCTCAATTTTTCTACATGCCCTTCAACATTTATTTATCAATTTATTAAATGATTTTATTTATTTTGAGTTTTACAATTTTTCCCCTAATCTTACTTCCCTCCCCCACCCCCTACAGAAGACAATTTGTCACTTTTTACATTGCTTCCATGGTATACATTGATCAAAATTGAATGTGATGAGAGAGAAATCATATTCTTAAGGCAGAAACATAAAGTAATAGCAAGTTGATAGCAAGATCAGACAATAAGATATTAGTTTTTTTATTCTAAATTAAAGTAATAGTTCTTGGTCTTTGTTCAATCTACATAGGGATACAGATGGTATTTTCCATCTCAGACAGCCCCAAATTGTCTCTGATTGTTGCACTGATGGAATGAGCAAGTCCATCAAGTTTGATCATCACTCCCATGTTACTGCTACGGTATACAGTGTTTTTCTGGTTCTGTTCATCTCACTCAGCATCAGGTCACAAAAATCCTCCCAGGCTTCCCTGAATTGCAGTCCCTCCTGGTTTCTAATAAAACAAAAGTGTTCCATGACACAAATATACCACAGTTTGTTAAGCCATTCTCCAAATGAAGGACATTTACTTGATTTCTAGTACTTTGCCATCACAACAGGGCTGCTGTGAATATTTTTGTACACATGATGTTTTTAATCTTTTTCATCATCTCTTCAAGGAATTGACCCAGTAGTGGTATTGCTGGAACAAAGGGTATGCACATTTTTGTTACCCTTTGGGTGTAGTTCCAAACTGCTCTTGAGAAAGGTTGGATGAGTTCACAGCTCCACCAACAATGTATTAGTATCCCAGATTTCCCACACCCCTTCAACAATGATCATTGCCCTTTCTGATCATATTGGCCAGTCTGAGAGGTGTGAGGTGGTTCCTCAGAGATGCTTTAATTTGCATTTCTCTGAGAAGTAATGATTTTGAGCAATTTCTATATGGCTATGGATCATTTTGATCTTCTCATCTGTAAATTGTCTTTGCATATCCTTTGATGATTTGTCAATTGGGGAATGGCTTTTTTAAAAAAAACAAATTTGATTCAGTTCTCTGTACATTTCAGAAATGAGTCCTTTGTCAGAAATACTAGTTGCAAAGATTGTTTCCCAGTTTACTACATTTCTTTTGATCTTGGTTAAAATGGTTTCGTTTGTGCAAAAGTTTTTTTTTAATTTAATGTAATTAAAATCATCTAGTTTGCTTTTAGTGATGTTCTCCATCTCTTCTTCAGTCATGAACTGCTCCCCTCTCCATAGATCTGACAGGTAAACTACTCCTTGATCTTCTAGTTTGCTCATAATATTGTTTTTTATGTCTAAATCCTGTATCCATTTGTATTTTATCTTGGTATAGGGTGTGAGGTGTTGGTCTTATCTAAGTTTCTTTCATACTAACTTACAATTTTCCCAACAAGTTTTATCAAAGAGAGAGATTTTATTCCAATAGCTGAACTCTTTGGCTTTAACAAACAGCAGATTACTATAATCATTTCCTGCTATTATTGAACCTAGTCTATTCCACTGATCCACCAATCTATTTCTTTGCCAATACCAGACAGTTTTGATGACTGATGCTTTATAATATAATTTTAGATCTGATAGGACAAAGTCACCTTCTTTTGCACTTTTTTTTTCATTGAATGCCTGGAAATTCTTGACTTTTTATTTCTCCATATGAATTTACTTCCAACTTTTTCTAGCTCAAAGTAATTTTTTGAAATTTTAATTGGTAGGGCACTAAACAGGTAGTTTAGTTTTGGTAGAATTGTCATTTTTATTATATTAGCTCAACCTATCCATAAGCAGTTGATATTTGCCCAGTTATTTAAATCTGATTAAATTTGTGTGAGAAGTGTTTTATAATTCTTTTCAAAAAGTTTCTGAGTCTGTCTTGGCAAATAGACTCCCAGGTATTTTATATTGTCTGAGGTTACTTTGAATGGAATTTCTCTTTCTAGATCTTCCTCCTGTATCTTTCTAGATATATATATATATATATAGAAAAGTTGAGGATTTATGAGTGTTTATTTTATAACCTGCAATGTTGCTAAAATTGCTAATTGTTTCCAGGAGTTTTTTGGGATGATTTCTTGGGATTCTCTAGGTAGACCATAATGTCATCTGCAAAGAGTCAGGGTTTTGTCTCTTCCTTTCCAATTCTAATTCCTTCAATTTCTTTTTCTTTTTTTGCTGTTGAAGCTAACATTTCTAATAAGATATTGAAGAGTAGTGGTGATAATGGGCACCCTTGTTTCACCCACTGATCTTATTAGGAATGCTTCTAACCTCTCCCCTTTTAATATAATGCTTGCTGTTTCTTTCAGATAGAATTGCTTCTTATTCTAAGGAACAGTCCATTTATTCCTGCACTCTCTAGCATTGTTAGTAGGAATGGGTGCTACATTTTGTGAAAAGCTTTTTCAGCATCTATTGATATAAACATGTGATTTCTGATAGGTTTGTTATTGATATAATTAATTATACTATCAGTTTTCCTAATATTAAACCAACCTTGTATTCCTGGAATAAATCCTATCTGATCATACTAGTGATAACTTGCTGTGGTCATTTTGCTAAGATTTTATTTAAGATTTTAGCATCTGTATTCATCAGGGAGATAGGTCTATAATTTTCTTTCTCTCTTTTAGCTCTTGCTGGTTAGCACCATATTGGTCTCACAGAAAGAATTAGGCAGAGTTCCGTCTTCATCTATTTTTCCAAAGTGTTTATATAGAATCGAAGCCAATTGTTCCTTAAATGTTTGGTAGAATTCACTTGTGAATCTATCAGGCCTTGGAGATTTTTTTCTTAAGGAGTTCAATGATGGCTTGTTAAATTTCTTTTTCTGAGATAGGGTTGTTCAGGTATTTAAACTCCTCTTCATTTAACTTGGGCAACTTATATTTTTGTAAATATTCATCCATTCCTCTTAAATTGTCAAATTTATTGGCATAGAGTTGGGCAAAATAATTCTGAATTATTACTTTAATTTCCTCCTCATTGGTGGTGATTTTAACTTTTTCATTTATGATAGTAGCAATTTGTTTTTCTTATTTCTTTTTATTTAACCAAATTGACCAGAAGTTTATCAATTTATTGATTTTTTTCATAAAGCCAACTTTTGGTTTTATTTATTAATTCATTATGTTTTTTGCTTTCAATTTTATTAATTTCTCCTTTAATTAAAATTTCTAATTTGGCATTTAATTGGGGGTGTTTAGTTTATTCTTTCTCTAATTTTTAGTTGCATATTTAGTTCATTGATTTCCTCTTTCTCCAATTTATTCATGTAAGCAGTTAAAGATTATAATATATCCCCTGACAGTTGCTTTGAGAGAATCCCATAGATTTAGGTATGTTGATTCATTATTGTCATGATCTAGAATAAAATAATTAATTCTTTCTAGAATTTGTTGTTTGAGCTACTCATTCTTCAAAATGAGGTTATTCAGTTTCCAATTAGTTCTAGGTCTGTATCTCCCTAGGTCAATATTGCATATGATTTTCATTGCATTGTGATCTGAGAAAGATGTATTCACTATTTCTGCTTTTCTGCAATTAATTATTATGTTTTTATGCTCTAGAATATGGTCAATTTTTGTGTGTCATGTACTGCAGAAAATAAAGTACATTCCTTTCTATTCGCATTCAATTTCCTCCATAAGTCTATCATATCTAGATTTTCTAACAATCTATTTACTTCCTTATTTTTTTTCTTGCTTATTTTATGATTCAATTTGTCTAAATCCGAGAGCAGGAAGTTGAGGTCTCCCACTAGTAGAGTTTTAGAGCTTTTCTGTCAATGTCTTCCTGTATTTCTTTCAGCTTCTCCTCTAAGAATTTGGATTCTATCCCACTGGGTGCATACATATTCAGTATTGAAATCAATTTATTGTCTTTGGTACCTTTTAGGAGGATATAGTTTCCTTCCTTATCTCTTTCAATGCTATCTATTTTTG